>NC_135419.1:3712602-3877602 GCF_051991245.1 Festucalex cinctus | reverse complement strand
CTGTCTGTCTGTCTGTCTGTCTGTCTGTCTGTCTGTCTATCCATCCATCCATCCATCCATCCATCCATCCATCCATCCATCCATCCATCCATCCATCCATCCATCCATCCATCCATCCATCCATCCATCCATCCATCTATCTATCTATCTATCTATCTATCTATCTATCTATCTATCTATCTATCTATCTATCTATCTATCTATCTATCTATCTATCTATCTATCTATCTATCTATCTATCCATCCATCCATCCATAATATATACATTTATCTATTTTTACGCTAAGCTAACTACTTAGCATTGATCTGCTTTTCAAGCTAAGCTAACCCACATCTATCTATCTATCTATCTATCTATCTATCTATCTATCTATCTATCTATCTATCTATCTATCTATCTATCTATCTATCTATCTATCTATCTATCTATCTATCTATCTATCTATCTATCTATCTATCTATCCACCGCAAGCAAAGACAGCTTTTCTTTTCTTTTTCCCTTTTCTTTGTGACATCAAATCTCCACAGCAACAGTTGTTGAACTTGATGACGGGGATGCAGCATGGCCAAGGTTAGGCCGAAGGTGTTTATGGGACAATGCAGTTTTCTTTGCACAGATTTTACACCGGTCATGGTGCAGGTTCTGTGCTCTTAATTTATCCTCAGTTTGAACATACAGCAGAGTGGAACAGTTTCCACTTATTTCCATTTTGTGCTGTATTTAAATTTAACTGCACAATAGTCCGCCAATGTTTGTTTACTCTGAATTCACCTTTAATCTCGGGAGTTTTTGCCAGATTTTCCCGTCTAACCAGGAGACATTCATGAATGAAATCGGTTCGTGTGTGACATGTGGGGTCTCTCACAGCCCAAATGCAACCTGTATCTAATTTTGTTTTATGTCAATTCTGTCTCAATTACAACCTTTTCAAATCTGACCTGGGTCACGTTTCATATGTGTTCCTAGATAGGATAGATTTCCAAATTCTCAGTCTGAACGGCCTGGTCGCATATATCCTACTTTTACCTCATCAAAAGTCAAAAGTTGTGACGTCCCGATCCGACCACGTGATCGGGCCAGATTTCCGATCATGTGGTCGTGGTTTTAATCCACCCCCACCCCCCACCCCCATACGCTTCGTCATATTTCCTCGTCTTAGCTATCGGGCGACTTTGGTTTGTCTCTTTATCTCCGTCTCTCTCCGCCTGTCTTCTCATCCCTGTTAAATATTTTTTCATGGTGTCATTTGAGGGTCTGCTACACTTCGTGCCTACACTCCATACTCATACTCTGTGCTGTGTGCAAAGCGCACATGCTCAATGCAAACAAAACCCCTACACCACCTGGCGAAAGCTCCCTGCGCACACTCTGCCAATGAGAGCGCCACTGCTGCCCCCTAATGTAGTGGAGGTGCAATTGCACTTTATTCTAAGACAGTAAAATAAAAATTAAAATTAAAAAAAGCATGTTCCCCGAGGTCAAACAAGCCCCCCTTGATGAAGCCTCACGCCCCCCCTGGGAGGGGCCCGCCCCACTATTTGAGAAGCACTGCCTTAATCAAACTGCACTGCAAAAAAAAAAAAATGCACAATTCAGACTTCACGGACATTCTAGTCTGTTTGCATACACTGTGTGTTTGTGTACTGTATGTTCTTGTTATAAATGTGTGGTCCGGTTTGCTGACCCACAAACCGGCGCCCTGTTGACCTGCATTACTCATGCTTGTGCAGCTGGGCAGCTCAACAGTCCCTTTGCTGACCTCAGGACCAGTTTTTACCCTACGTCCCAGATATTTGTGTTATGAATGAATCAGCTTGTGTGAGGTGAGGGATTGTTCTTCTGTCTAGCTGTTATTTCTCTGTGGTTAACTGACTGAGAAAAGGTGCAACTGTAAACAGAACCCCCGTCAGTGCAAGACAGGGCTAAATAAGAGCTTTATAAAGGGTGTCGTGTTGATTAATGTATCATGCCCACCCTTAGTGGTCCTAAGTATCAAGGTACTGTAAACTTCATTTGACTTTTCTGAAGACATTGTTGAGATCTTGAGTGAATTAAATCTTGGGGTAGGAGCGTGAGAGGAATTACCAAAAATGGCAGTATGTCCAAATGTTGAGCCTGGTGGGAATGGCTACTTCAAAATGGGCATTGTAAATAATTGACAGTAAACTTTTAGAGTCAGTATTTTTAAATGTATTTTCTGTTACGTGGTTGTTGATCAGGCTTTTTTTATTTTTTAATTTTTTTTTAAACACAAGTATCTGTACTTCCGCTCAAGTACAGAATGTCACTACTTTTGCCGCCTCTGTCCTTTTGTCTTTCATGTCTCCCCCCTGACTTTATCTTCTTCTTCTGTCCTCATTTTCAGCGACTTGCCCTGCGAGTATGAAGTCAGTCGGGCAACGACTGAGCTTATTAAAGCTCTTGATTAAATGAGCTCATAGAGCTCCTCGCAGCTGCAGCAGGAATGCTTTGTGGTGACATTAACACATACACTCTCACGTCTAAATTGATCCACCGCGATGATTTCCCGGGTCAAATATTTTGATTCGTGATGGCTTTCTTGGAGATGCCAATGCTAATACCAGCAATGTATACTGCGACACATAAGGCACACATGAACTTTAATCTTCCGCGTATGTGAGAAGAAAAGCTTTTCAAATCGGATTCCGGAGGGGTTATTGTGATTCTAAATATTTCATGCCATAATTGGGTCCATGGCTTGACTCACTTGTTTGTCAGCAATGTGTGAAAACATCCGCCACAGATCACCAAGGATCAAAATGAACAATTTACAGGTAGAGGTCCTCATTGATTTTGCTTTGACTACCCCTGCAAGCATTTGCAGTGGCCCCATTTGCAGCACGGAACTATTTACATGATTGATTAGGACGGAGATGCTCGTTTGAGGCAGAATTTCCAGACAGATGTTGCACTAAACCACTTGATAATAAGGCAGTAAAACATAATAATCAACTTCCCCTATCATAAAAGATAAATCTTTTTGAGCAGTAGCATAAATATAAATCTCTATTATGAAAACATCACGTCATAATTGGGTCACAACTAAATTAACTCATTAGCTCCCAAAAACGTATAAATGCGTCATATTTGAAATGTTTTAAGTGTCCCAAAGACGTATTCACATGTTGTTGTTGTTTTTTTTAGGCCAGATCATAGAGAAGGCTTTGATGCAGTCTCTCTACTGCAGAAAATGGTTGAGTGGCAGCAGAGTATCAACCAGGCCATGTTAAAACAATCTGATTTCCCCACAGTTCTAAGCAGAATTGTGAATAATGATGAAACTTAGCTATGTTCTATTGCTAATTGCTGCACAGCGGAAACCGATAGGAATATACAGGCAGGAAGTGTTTGGTCGGTGCTGGATTTCACTTTGATTTATCTTTCTTTTCTCTTTATTTTTTTCTGACCTTTTCTCTGGTCTCCTGACCATTTAAACCTCACGACTCTGGCAAGATTCTGAAGTACCTGGTTAAGGCGAAGGGTAATGGGATATTTATAAGGCTTTAGGTGAATTAATGAGTATAAATTTATACGTATTTGCACGCACACGCACGCACGCACGCAAACGCACGCACGCAAACGCACACACGCAACGCACGCACACACAAAAAAAAAAAAAAAAAAAAAAAGAGCAATGATGATAAGACGTTGAATCGGTAAGACTACCGAAAGAACAATTCTGAGCTCTTAAAAAAAAAATTAAATAAAAAAAAAAGGAATATACTTTTTTCCCAGTAAAAGAAGAGACTCTAATCTCTCTTTTGGTTGGTTCCATATTTTATAGCAATAGAACATAATATTTCGCGGGCCTTGCAAAATCGTGTCAAAATCCAGGAAAACACTTCAGTGAAAATGGTTGGGAGTGAATGAGTTAAGCAGATTCTTAATCGATTAAAAACTCGATCAAAGCGCTAAATGTCTTGGCTTGGCGACATGTTCAGGATGGGTCAGCTATTACTTTTTGTCACTCGTTGGTAATTACTGTATGCACTGCTTCCGATATGATGGTGTCGCCCCTGAGCACTAACAAAGCATCCAATCTCATTGCTGTGATGACATTATTATATCGCTCACAGCTGCTAGGAGAATTATTTGCGTGGTGTCTGGGGATTCATATGATGTATTAACCAGAATTAAGTATTCACATTGGATTTGTCATAATTAGCATTTGCAGTTCTAATTTATTTGGTACTTATTCAAAACTGTTTAATTCCTCTTTAAAACAATGACAACGTGTCAATGGCTTCCATAACATGACAATGGAACAGGATTTGTTCAGAATTTAACATCTAAAACGGAGTCCATGAAGTGGTTAATAATTTCCTGCTGGCTTCCGTTTATTTAATGTGGTCTTTAACAGGTTAATGGGGATCATTAATGTGTTTTTATTGCGTTCTTAATGATAAAAGTGAGCCTTGACACTTCAGTTTACTGCCTGTAAATCGAGGTGATACAAAAAAAAAGTACCCAAAAGAGTAATACAGACAGACTACTGTAAAGCGTAGCCCTCACTGGGATGACAAAAAGTCTCTAGCTTCACGATTAAATAGTCCAAATGATTTTGGCCTCATTTAAAATTCACTTCTCTGACACAATGTGACATGGTACCACAAATTCCCTCTTTGTCATTCCTTCTGTGTGTCGGTTCTGTGAAACAATTGATGCAAAAAAAAAAAAAAAAAAGAAGCCTCTGCCTGGTTATATTGTATTGCTTGATGTCCTCTGCGGTTTCTCAGGTATTCACAATATTTCCATTTTCCCGTCGGGGATTAATCGCGATGCAGGCCGTTCTAATTTGTTCCCTGAAATTTGACATGTCTGTGTGCGGCGATGCTCAATGGTACGGAACCGCACAAGTATCGACTCTTATCAATCAGTATTACCACGGTAACATTGTAAGAGCTCTGCTTCCCCTGCGGCTAGTGGAGGGGCAAGGCAATTATGCAGGAAGCGTATGAAAAAGAACACCTGAATTGCGCTAAAAGGGCAGTGAGGACCAAAACATGTTTATTCCCTCACCACTTCATGTTTCCTGCTTTGTGGGTGCTTATATGCCGTGTGTCTGCTTGATAACTGGTCTGAGGTGACTTACTGTGCCCTCTGTATAAAAACGGTCTCTGTGGGCCTATAATGCTGAAAGGGCCAAACATCGAGGGTGGCCATTTTGTGAACGATTTGCATAATTTGAGTAATCACATTACATAATTTGAAAAGCCTTAAAAGTAGTTGTATGCCTTAAGGGAGCACGCCCAAACTCTCCCAAGGAGATAACCTATGATTCGAACCATCTGTTGTACATTTATTATCATCTATCAATAAACTACAATATATTTCTACTAGTTTCACTACCATATTGATTGCAGCGATACACTGTAGTAGGAACATAAAGACCTCAGAGTTCAAGGTGGTTGCTCACTGAACAGTACTGTACATATAATGTGCCTTGTTTAAAGTACCGTATTTTCCGCACTATAAGGCACACCTAAAAGCCTTCAATTTTTTTCGAAAGCTGACCATGCGCCTTATAATCCAGTGCGCCTTATATATGGATCAATATTGAGGTCTCACTGTCAAGACGCCATCGGTGACCCTGCATGATCGGTGAGGCGCATGCGCAGAAGATCCCGCCATCTTGGATGGCTATCTAATACTAATACTTTACCTCAGAGAAAATAACAAAACAGCTGTTTATTCATTTTGGGAGTGATTGGAGTTGTCCGAAAGCGGGTTTGTAATCTATTATTAAAGTTTGACTGACCTATCAGACAGTTTTGTTGACATTCCCTTTAGCGCAGCACCATCTAATGGATGCATAACGTAACCCCAGCCTCTACTTTAGCGACGTTATATGGAAAAAGTTTTAAAATATGTCATCCATTGAAGGTGCGCCTTATAATGCGGAAAATACGGTAGTTTAATTCAAAGCGAGAGATGACTAGACTTGAATTATTGATTTAAAAAGGGGGAAAAAGAAAGTTCTGAAATCATATGCCTTCAGAAATGACAACCTTGGGCTTTTATGCCATGTGGAAAGATGAACAGCTCCTTTGCGTTGTTTTAAACACAAACTTTCTAAATACTAAAAGAGCCGACATTTATCTAATCTTTCTAAACTTCTAAAAGACAGCCATCCTCTCTGGATAGAACTTCTGAATCAATTATAGGCATGCCTAATTACTGTAAGCCACATGTCAATAACTCATGCCAATTAAGGTGCTGAGCAGAAATCAGACATCCACTGAGCCCCGGCCAGTCGAGTTCTTATTGATTTTGTGCTAATGTAGGGCATTTGTACAAAGCCGGTGTACGTCAACCGTGTCTGTCAGTCGGACAACGAGTGTTCGAGGCTGCAGATAACCAACAAGCCAAAAGTGTTGAATGATTGCACCCGGCTGATACCCCCCCAAAGCCTGAGCAAAGAATTTTAAATAGATAACAGCATAATTGGGCTCCTATAGCATCACTGCTTTCGATTTATCAAACCTTTTTTTTTTTTTTTTTTATAACATTTATTCTCAATACAGTGTTGGGTGAGCTGATCTTTGGTGAGAGGCGTGAATACCCTAGACTGGTCACCAGCCAATCACAGGACTTTTTTTTTTTTTTGGCCAATGTTCCACTAAGGTCAAGAAAAAAAAAACCTTCACATAATCTTCATTACAAAAATGGTTCAAATGTGTTGTGCTTTTGCAATTGATGTGTAAAATAGAAACGTCATAAAATACTAATTCTAACAAGGTGGATTTTTTTTTTTTTTTTTAATCATTCAAAGGCTAAAAAAACAACAACCAAATAAGAGGTACAAGTGTGAGGCTGCAGTGGTAAATACAGATCCACTAAATCTAAAAAGTAATTCTCATGTCATAATCTGTGAATACAAACGGGGAGATTAGGTCCGACAGCGTGGACACGTGAGGGAGTAAATCACCACACGGGCAAAAGCAAACACAGGTGTATTTAGTGGTTGGCTCACATAGTTGAGCGTCTAACAAGCCGATAAGAAGGTTGCTAGTTTGATACCCATCCCTTTCAGAAATTCCAGCGTGACATCAAGAGTTGGTCGATTATCATCCTCAAACGTGTGTTGTGAGTGGATCAATGAGGCAATCAGGTCTTGATTATCAAGTCATTTCAACGTGTGGACTTGTATCCATTTTCTTTTGCTCATCCTGTTCAAGGTGAGTTGTAGTGTGGCATGGTGAGTAAGCCGGAGTAGGTGGAGAAGACTCACACAAGGACTGAGAGAACATGCAAACTCCAAACGGAAAAGCCAGAGCCTTTGATTCGACTGGTACTGGTTGCAATTTTTGCCACGGAATCTCACTGTTCTGACACGATAATAATTTTTAGTATGATATAACTTTAAACCTGGCGTGAAACCTCGGAAAATCCTCAGTGACATTTATTTTATTCCCTGGAAAATTTGAGTTGAATACCCCGAACATGCTTTAATTTAAAGGTCCTGTAGAATAAATAGCTAGCAAACCTTTACCAGTCCAACTTCAGTTGGATGACAGCGAGTCTTCCGATTCTTGTTTCTCCTTCCACAGGAAAGTAGCCTCTTACGTCTGGTCTCCACCAGGTCACCGGCGTGACCACCTGCTGGGATTTTTCTGACCTAAGAATAAAAGCGTTCAATCACCAGAATACGGTTTCTGAGAATTTGAGCCGTCTTCCCAGCACTCCCTACCAGCTGCCAATCCTGGGCTGATGCCATAAGCCCTCCTGGTGGGTTTGTGTGCTTCTCTGTGACCTTGAAAAGGTAATGAAGCGCTTTACTGGATGTGAGTGCCTACGCCGAGATATCGCAGTTCGAATGGTTTCCGCCGTACATGGTCAAGGTGAGTTTTTAGGCAGAATGTTTGCTTCCAGCAGCAGATGCGTTAGATTTTCATAGATTTTCTCACAGGTTTTGACCTTGCCCATAAGACAGATTTCACCACTCCCAACCTACGTTCCCCTAAGTGTGTTCTGAGCCTAAAATGCATTCAAACCTTTACAGGTTGTCATGGTTTGGGTTGGGTTTTTTTTGTTTTTTTTTGTTTTTTATTTTGTGCTTTTGTCAGGGTTTTAGTTTTGAGTTTTGCTTGAGTTTGTCATGTTCCTTTAAGTTTTGTTATGATCTGTTATGTTCCGCTTTCCTTGTGTGTCTCCCATTGTCTCGTCAAGCATTGTCCTGCCCACCTGTGTTTGCCTGACTTCCTCGTGTGTCAACCTATCAGCACCCTCTGCCACTTGTGCCTTGCCCAGCTGTGTCAATTAGTGTGTGTGTATTTAGTCTCTTGTCTCCCCTCTGTCTGTGTCGATTCATTGCTGTTTTTCTCCTGTCATGCTTCCTGTTTTTTGCCCCGTGTCTTGCTACGTTCGTCCCTTGGAGTTTGCGTTTGTTTTGTTTAATTCAACTTCCTTTTTTTTTTCACTTCACCTCTGCCTCCTCGTCCCGCTTCCCTGCGTTTGGGTCCACAACCACACCCCAAACATGACAACAGCACAAGGTGTTTTTCTCAAGCTGTAATTGATGCTCAAAGGGCACATGACGAGTTTTTGAGACGTTGACATTTTTTGTTGCGGTGTACCCACCGTTGTTAACTTTTAAACTACCTTGCCATCTAAACCCCCAAGATAGGACAACCCACATCAGAGTTCCGTTCCAGTACTCGACTTCTTGACTGGAAGGCGAGTCCGTGGACTTGAGAAGGTCTTTGAAATATTCTCGTCACAACACGCATGCTCGTACCCATCATTGTCTGAAGAGGCCGGGGGCCAATATCAAATATATAAATGATATTAATGTATATATATTTCATGAGAGTGTGGTCGATTTAACACTCAAGGTAGTGCTATTAACTCATTCACTGCCATTGACGGATATACACGTCAATGGGAACGGAATTGACTTAATTCATTCACTGCCATTGACGGATATACACATCAATGGCAGTGAATGGGTTAAGGTTCCACCCAACATCCACCTTAACACTCAAGGAAATTTACTCTGACGGTGTAACTTTTGATCCTAACAATGTTAAAATAACACTGCTTACTGCATAGGATCGTACACTGGAAATTTAACACTGAGCGATTTGGTTTGTACCCGTGATCCTGGAGGATCTTAAGCTGTAGTAAATGCATGGGTAGCGTGTGCTGAGGCTTTAGTCTATTTCGTGTCATTGTTTCCATCATCACTTTCACCTGTTTTTTTTCCCCCCGATTTGTTTCTGTGTTCTCTTTAGCCAGCCTGATTTGTCCCGTGATGTACACAACGTGACAGCATGGCTGTTGTGGCTCAATTAAAAGGAATAACACGCTTGCGAGTTACTCTTCCTCCCACTAGAGTGGAACCAACAGGAAGGATTTTGACGGATTGGCCTCATTATTTGCTTCACACAGACTTCTATTAAAAACCTCAAACAGACACTCACCTTATGATCTATGACGAAGATATCGTTTGGTGCCTTCCTTTCAGTCTACTTGAGAAATTCTTAACGTGGAATGACAAGCAATTGCCAGTATTCTACCTTTAGAATAGTTTGCCATCATTACTACTGCTATTCTAAGGGGCTATTTGCATTAATCAGGCTTGTGGTTGAATGGAACAGGATGTTTACATATGCATTAGGCAAGCTTCTTGCTTTCAAAGAACAAAGCTAAGCCTTTGTTTTTAGTAACCATCCCACCAGTATTCATTAAATAAAAAAAATATATATACTGTACTTGCCACTTTGCTACTGCGTAATAATGCAAGTTTTCTACTCATCTGGAAACACTAGATATTGAAGTAAGTATACACAATTTTAATATTTTTCTCCTGTAAGTGTTTTCATACCTTCATTTCTGTTCTGCAAGTGACATTCTAAATAAAGAAATCATTGTATTTTTCTCAGACAATGCATAGGCAGAGCCCCCGCGCTCATTTTGTTTAAGTCAGAATTTAAAACCAAAACATGACACCGCAGTGCAGTTTGCAGTCAATCCCATGGGGTGTTGTCTCATTTTTTTTCCCACGTGTACAAAAGCATGGGGGCATGTACCTTTTCTTTGGAAGGTAATTGGCTGTAGCTGTCTGTAAATACATGGTTTAACTCATAACCCCTCCCTTATCAGCAGCACAGCAGTCCTGCTTGCTGCAAAAAGGGGGGAAGTGAGCGTGCAGAGCAAAAGTCAGAATTTTGATATGTTGTATTTAAAAAAGGGCCCGTTTAAAGAGTAGCGTCTCGCAAAGTTAAATCAATTTTTCCAGGGAATGACCCTCCCCGCCCCACCAACTCCCCCACCCAAAGTCTAAATCACATTTAATTGGAATTTAAATGTTTCCGCAAATCTGAATGTTTTCATTCCGCAGGCCTTTTCATTTATTTTGTTTATCCTGCAACCGAAATCATATCAATATTTACTCTGACAATTCTCGTTTTGTTGTTTTTAATTAATATCTTTAATTGCTCAATAATCATGCAATTATTTTTAAACCCTGAACCACAAGCAGTTTATGGATTTTAAACCCTTTAATGTCACTGAATCACTGATTCTCAAACTCTGCTGCAGTAAATGATTGGATGTTTGTTTATACATCTATGCCAGCAATGGATAGTGATAAACAGAATAATTAAACATACTTAAATTGTGTATCCCCCTGTTGCCATTCCTAGAACATTATAAGTCTTCCTGTAGTATGTCATCTTTGTGTCATTACAGCATATAGGCTAATTTTTGTGCCATTTAGATTTTTCTAATGTAAAGGTTGACAAAGATCAATCAATCAATCAACTTTATTTATATAGCACCTTTCATACATTCAAAATGCAACTCAAAGTGCTGGACATCCATAATACAATAAAAGGTGTTAAAAAAAAAATACTAAAAAGTAATGTGCCTAAGATTGAACCTTGGGGAACCTCACATTTAATTTCATGGATTCCAGAGGAACATGTATCCATACTTACAAAGAAATATCGGTGTGTGAGATAGGAATAAAACCAGTTAAAAGCTGTACCAGAGATGCCCACCAGGCTTCCAAGTCTGTTTAATAAAATGTGGTGATCTACTGTATCAAAAGCAGCACTTAAATCCAGTAGCACCAAAACTGTAAGCTTTTTCATGTCTTCATTACACCTGATCTAATTTAAAAGCTTTAAAAAGGTAGTCTCGGTACTATGGTTCATCCTAAAACCAGACTGATATTTCTCTAAAATATTATTTACATCTAAAAATGAATTTAATTGAATAAAAACATTTTTTTTTCTAAAATCTTACTTAACCCATTCACTGCCATTGATGTGTATATCCGTCAATGGCAGTGAATGAATTCAGTCAATTCCGTTCCCATTGACGTGTATATCCGTCAATGGCAGTGAATGAGTTAAAAAAGGGTAAGTTGGATATAGGTTGTAACTATTAAAACTGCTGGTCCAAATTGGTTTTGTTCAGAAGGGGCTTCACCACCGCCATTTTAAAGGCGGCAGGAAAGACGGTTTTTGACTACATTATATAAGCAATTGACTATATTTAAAATCTGTTCCTCAAAAAAAAATCCATAAAATGTCTTACATAGTGATGTGGGAATCGGATCTAAAAGGCAGGTTGTTGGGTTGACCTGGGAGAAAACTTGACCAAGTGTCCTTGCATCTACCAGGGTAAAACTTTCCAGTGTTTCCTCAGGTAAAAGTGACTGTCCAGGCTTATTAAAACTTATATTTTGATCAACTAAAAGACTGGACCGAATCAATTTTACTTCTGTCAGTAATGTAATATTTAAAAAAAAAAATTTTTTAATTCATCGCCTTATTCGACGCATGGAAATTATTCTAGTTTAAACTCTTAACCGCACTAGCTCCCTTTTAAAGATTGACATTTGTTGATAGCGTTTCAATTCTGAGTCAGAGTTTAAGATTTTGAATTAAGGAATTTAAGATCCCTTCCGAGGGGAACAGTGAAAAAAATGTGATGTCTGGAAAGGTTTGCATGATGACTGTGAGGATAAGACTAAGCAGTTTAATTTTTTTTTGCTGTTTTTTTTTTTCCCTCCATCCTGGGCGTGCACTTTTTTTTTTTTTTTTGCAGCACGCCAAAAACGCCAAAGACATTCTCCATCTCCACAACAACAGCAGCCAAGGACAAGAGAGCATCAGCAGATCGAGGGAGAGCAGTCGAGAGGAAGGTGGTCCCTCCTCTCGCCATTGCCATCAGCACCAGCACCTTCATCATCTTCATCATCATCATCATCATCCTCCTCCTCCTCGTCGTCTCTCTTTTGAATCCATGTCGGTGAAAATATGATGTTGCCGCTATAACGAGCAACGGGGAGGAGAAAGCTGAAGCACACGGGAGCTATTTCCAAGTTGAATACGCCGAGGAAACGTATATGCATGTTCGGATTTCGACTCTTTTCCCTTCGCCAATGCAAAAGGAAATATGCAGCGAAGCTTCAGCATCCTCTACACCAGTTTACTGGGGATGTGCTTGGCTTCCAGCGCAAGTTTCCCAAGTAACATCAATATAGGTAAGAAATGGCGCGCGCGCGCACCCGTCCAACAATCTCTTTTGTCTCCTGCTAAAAATGATCGCGCTCTATTCTTTTTTTTTTTTTTTTTTTTTTTTACAATTTCACATGACAACCATTTGCGTTTGATGCTCAACAGGAGGATTGTTCCCCACCGAGTCCCACGAATATGAAGTGTTTCGCTTCGCCCTTTCACACCACCAGGACATCCCCAAACTGGTGCCGCAGGTCGATATGGTCAAGATGGGAAATAGTTTTTCCATGACATACGCCTGTGAGTATTCGCGCATCGTTGTTTGCGGTTTGTCTTCTAAAACAATTGGCTGATCGAGGCCGTGTTGCGTGTTCGAGTGTCAGTTGAGCGGCTCGTATAACTGTTGCGTGGGGGGACTTATTTTCTCAACCTCTTCTTGCTGGGTGAACGCGGTGCGCTTTTTTTTTTTTTTTTTGCGCTCCAGGGAGGCCAACCGCTGCAGAGGAACAACAGGCTTGCATGCTGTACGTTTTTACGTCTCTGGTAACAGGTTTCAGTTTTTCTATGAGCCTCAAACTGAAGTAGAACAAAAGCGTCAAAGCTAAAGTGGATACAAAAAAACAACAACACTGCATGATTATTGTTTAAAAATCCTGCATAAAATAATGTCAATGCAAGAATCAACTTTTTCCTCGCCTGATTGTCGCATCAAACATTCTGAAAGATTTGAACTTTGGAATTATTCCGGTGCCATTTTTATCAAGATAATAGCAGGCCAATCAGAGCAGTGGGGATGCTATTCTCCAGTGGCTGATAATATGTGTCATAATGCCAGTCAGCGAACAAGTGCCTGCCTCACAGATACAAAGGAAACGTCACGCTAAATTGTTTCTTCTTTGTTACCCTGCACTTTAACCGTCCTTTGTGTTCTGACAAGATTGGTTGGTCTCTGAGGCTTTTTGACACAAGTATCAAATTATGTCCCACACTCTAATTGCAATATGATAACTATTCGGCATATTTTTTTGTGTGCATCAAGCAGGTTCATTATTACAGTTTGGAAAACCAGGATCTTGCGCTTATTTCCACAACTTGATCAATATTATCTATCAAAATGATAAATTAGTTATATTGAATCTTCAGCTGCGTAAGCTGTGACATCATAACATTGCAATACAGTGTCACTGAGGAATTCAACAAAAAAGTGTGCCAAAAAAAAATGTTTTGATGATTTATTATAACATTTTTTTTGTCTTATGAGGCCATACTGGTGCACGCTAATGACAAATATCGAGTTAAAAGTAAACACAAAACGCACCCTCTTTATATGATTTTAATCTCGGAATGGAATGAGATTTGAACATGAAGGTCAGCAGCAGATACACAAATACAACGTCAATGTTTGGACAAGACTTAAGTCAAATTTTGGACAAGGACGCATTGTGCACTTGAGCTCGCCATGCGAGTGGTTCGGAATGCTAAACCCTGATCTGACTTGTCTTTCAACTTGCAGGGTGAGACTTAATACGTCCATCAGAATGGTGGTTTTTTTTGGGGGCTGAGACGATTTCATTTCCTCAGGTCACTGATGGCGTAGTGGTACATGTGCCTGACTTTTTGTGTGCTTCCGTTCCACCAGTGACGGTGTGAATGTGATTGGATGTCTCTCTCTATATGTGCTTTGTGATAGACGAGCGGCCAATCCAGGGTGCCTTCCTTGATAGGCTCCATCTCCCTGTTACCCTGATAAGTGCTATGAGGGTATGCGGTGGATATTTTGTGTCCCTTGTCACATGTGTGCGAGATTCGAGTGGTTGCAGGTCATTGCACCATATTGCTGTGGTTGATATCCCACTAGGTGGCTACCGATTTATACACTTTTTTTCTCGTGCTTCTCAAAACTTGTACCCTTGTGAAAACAGTTGGTTAAGTTCCTAAATGTGAGTAATTAAATCCCAAAGACCACATTTCGGAGTGTTTCAAGGAAGCTACCTATTTTATTGATTTATCCACAAGCACGGATCAATAAGCCATCTTTCCTGCTTCACACCTCCGTGCACTATGGAAGCCCAAAAGTGTCAACATTCAATAAATAAAAAGGCCTTTTCGAAATAACTATCCTTTTGATAAATAACAGACAATTATGTAATATGGCCATTAAATTGTAAAATGAGGCGTTAGTATTATTACAAGTGTTTATACTGTTCAATACCACTTTTTTTCAGACCGATACCGATACTGAGACCCTCAGTACTCACCGATACCAATACCAACTGCCGATACCAGTAGTACATTTTGACAAATAAAAAAAATCACTAAAAGATATTTTTAAACACTATATATTTCCTTTAATTTTGACCAAAAAAAAAAAAAACAGCACAGTCACTCTTCAATAGTCTTAACGCTCAAAATAAAACACAAAAATGCTCCTTTAGTTTAAGATTCACAATTTCGAAGTATTTCCAAACCGGTGAAGTTTTAGTGAAAAACTGCAGCAAGCTATAGCGCCACTTACAGGCAAGGAGGACTCACTTAACGTCTTCCCCCTCTGCCATCGGTCGCTTGTACTCGTCTGCGTCACGAGTACTCGAGTACTTGAAAAAGGGCTGGTATCGGCCCGATACCGATACCTGGTATCGGTGCTCGCCCATCCCTAAAAAAAACATTTTATTTTGATTAAATATTTCATAATGATTATTTTAACGTCCTACTTTTTAAAAATAATGACATTTCATTTATTTTCAAGGTTTTATAAGATAAGAAAATGTTGTTTTACAAAGTCAGTTTTTATTTCATAATGTCCTTTTCCACAATGGTCTTCTTTTACATAATGGCGTTTTACAGCCGAATGACTTGGTCTGTCAATCAAAGTGAGTGGGTGGGACCACCTGTTTGAGCTGCTACCGCTGCCATCTGCTGGCCATAGTTAGTGGGTGTTATTTAATTTCACAACTCATTGACCCGGCTGCACTGCACTTGGACTTTGCACTGACCACTGATATATAAAAAAAAAAAAAAAATAAATAAAAAAAAAAAGTTGACGTCACTTAACGTTTATGGCGGCATACATCGTGATTTTACTAAACGTTATTAAACGTTTTTGGCGGTCAAAGAGTTAAAATAATCATTATGAAATATTTAATCAAAATAAAATATTTGTTACATATTAAAGAATAGCATAACACCTTTCATAATAATAACACCTCATTGTAAAATTTAATGGCCATATTACATAATTGTCTGTTATTTACCTACAGGATAGTTATTTCAAAATGACCTTTTTTTATTTATTGAATTTTGACACTTTTGGGCTTCCATAGTGCACTGCCATCAAACACATTTTGTTCACGGTGTCACGCTTCACGCCGTGACTATTGGCTTGGCTGTGCTAAGTGTGTCACAGAAAGCAAAATTGACATCTCTTTCTGTCTCAAAACACCTTTCTCCATGCGTTTGTGTCATGAGTCAGACGAGTAAAGCAGCCTATTCCTGGGTTTCTGTTTTAGTATGCCCAAGTTAGATGAGCGGGCGCGTTTGCATCTGGATGCCCATTCTGACATCTGTGTAGGATGTGGTGAGTGAGTGACAGTTCACAGTGGGAAAGTGCCCGGGGGTTCTCGGGGCGCACGAGCGTGAAAAGCATTGGGTGAATGAGCCCTTGTGCGCGGGGCATGAATAGCGCTCCGGATGAGGGTGATGCTCATCAGCTGGCTCTGATGACTCGCCACTTCCTCGAGAGGCGATCCCTCCCGTTGCGAACGTACGCACGCGCGCGCACACCCACACTGGCACCTGCCGTAAAGAACAGGGCCTTGACTTGATGTTTACCATATCACTATTTGGCAACCTTTTATTAATTGGAGAAAGTTTTTTTTGTTTTTTGTTGAATTACTTTATTTGTAGAATAACTATGGGTGTCAAAATTAGTGCGTTTTTTTTTAATTAATTTAAAGTTCCTTTAACAGCACTATTTTATTTTTATTTTATTTTTTTTTGAACGAACGATTAATGACCTCCCCTTACTTGGAAAGCGTGTACTGGGGGAATTCATAACGCAGCAGGCACGTCCACATCAAAATTTAGCAGTAATAGTTTGAATAATAATTCATATACTGTATTTATGAAGACTGGTGTCAAGTTGTATTTTACAATGTTTTAAAGGAGAAGAATTTGACAAGCTTCACGTTGAAGTAATATGAAAAGAAAAATGCACTGAGCTGTCGCCATTTTACAAATGCAATTATGCCACCTAGTGGCAGAAAATGACCAACACAAATCAATATCACACTTGTTTTTTTTTTTTTTTTTTTTGTTTTTTTTTACAGTATAATACATATTTTTTATTTTACATTTTATTTTTTATTTTTTTAATTATTATGAAATTACTGTATCAATTACTAAAAGACGCAGCCATATTTCTATTAGTTAAACATTTCCCCACTTTTATGTTAACAAGATTATGAAAACTTTGGAAAAAATATTTTGTTGTACATTTAGTGTACATTTGGAATAGATATCAAATTTATGAAAAAAAAACAAAACGACAATCTATTGGATAAAGTTTTCATATAATCACCAACATTCTGGTCATTTTAAAACTCCTTTTCTTTGCGTTGAATGCATAGTGTGAATTGCAGTCCTTGCGGCGTCTGTACGGCCGCCGTACGGAAAACGAACCGCGTCGGTTCCGCAGCCAGTGTGAATTGGGCTTTCCGGACACGCAACGCACGCAGAGAATCCGATCATTTTTCAAAATAAAACATTTTAATCAATCAATTAACTGCAAGTACAGTAATTTTTTTTCTTCTTTCAACTGTGCTGCCGCCACGGCCCAGTCCAAAGTGGTACCGGTCCGGTGGTTTGGGACCACTGACCTGGAGTATTCCTTCACTGCCACCTATAGGCGAATGGGTGAAGCACACTTATATAGTGTAATGAAGGACATCTCTACATTAAATCATAGTGAGCCAAATTAACAGGGCTACACATAGATGCTACTTCAGTGGTTCAAAATAACTGCCAGGGTTGCTTGCATGTACATGGAGAATATTAGTCACTTCCCCTCAGTTAGATATCACATTACCATAATCTTCTATTGACTTGGTTTATAATAAGGACGAACTGAGTCGCAAGCTTCAAATCCTCTGCAGGCTCATGCTTTCATGATCGACTTTTCTCTTTGATATCAGTGTGTGTGTGTGTGTTGGGGTGTGCATGCATGCGTGTGTGTGAGTGAGTGGGGGGGGGGTAGTAGGGATTTACAGCAGTCTTCAGCTATTTTAGGTAATAAGCCCTGCTTTTAAATGACAGAATATAGCACCAGGTGCCAGGCTATAACGGCGCTATTTAAAACGTTCATCTAGCTTCAGTGTTACTAATGTGTCTTTGATTTTGTGTCCAGTCCAGTCATTGTGGAAATAAAGCTTTTGTTAAGACTAATTAGTGTTCGTGGAAAAGACAATTTGTATTGTAGCTGTGATGCAGGGAGCAGTGCTTCATTTGGTCTCTGAGGTGAGCTCAAAAGGGTACTGGAAAAGGACCTACTTGATCAATGAGGCCTGCTCAGCCAATCAATACAGAATAACCGGGTAGGATAAGGGTATGATATACCCCTTTTGGAAGACATCTATAAGAGTATTGAATGTATACATTCTTTGTCAATGAGAGATTTTGCTGGCAGAAGTGAAGACGTCGTGGCTAGAGGGGGTCGACCAAAGATGAAAATCACGTTAGTGGCACTTTTTTTTTTGTCTTTCAAGCACAGAAGTTGCTAGCGTTATTGCTATACAAGATAGCAGGAAATAATGCAGGGGTGTCCAAACTTTTTCATTTGAGGGCCACATACAGAAAATCAGAACCACATAATGTTATGAAGAGAAATGGTGTAATTGTACAAATAATTTATTTGTGCTTTTGCATATTTAGAAAAATGCCACAGTATATAAACCAATTTATTTGTAATATGGCAGTAGGGTTATTATAGTTTTGGAATCTTTCATTTTAGTTTTTATTTAGTTTTGAGTTTTGTTTTTTTAAATTTAGTTAGTTTTCAGGGTGGTTCTGTTAGTTTATTAGTTTTAGTTCTTTAATAAATGCTTAATTTTAGTTTAGTTAGTTTCAGTGTTAGTTTTAGTTTTTTTTAATGTGTATTACTCGTGCGCAATAATTTTTATTTTGTTTGTTTTATTTTAGTTAGTTTTGTAAACATAAAATGTAGTTTCAGTTAGTTTTGTTGTTTTAAAAAGCATCTTCGTTTGTATTTTATTTTGTTAACAAAATTGTTTTCTTGAATTTTAGTTTTTTCGTTAGTTTTAGTTAACTAAAATAAACTTTAATAGCACCTGTGTTTTTCCGACACCCTCCCTTCTCAATTTGACCATCTTCAAACATTTTTGTTGTAATTTTATTTGAACAGAGTCAAATGCCATTTTTAGCATATGTCTTGGGCCACTAAAAAGTGGACGGCGGGCCGCAAATGGCCCCCGGGCCGCAGTTTGGACACCCCTGAAGTAATGCCTCCTTACTTAAATCACTATCACTATAAAAAAAAATTATACAAATCAGTCATAGTAAGAAAATACTGAAAAATCATCACAGGTTGCAATAAAAATTCACATTTTGCTCATCATTAAAGCACTTTCAATAGCAAAACTGAGAATCACAGATTTTTATTTTTTCTGAAAAAAACAAAACAAGGAGACTGTCTGCAAAAGTTTTGCTGAGCTGCCAAATAAGCTACATTTCTTAAGTATTTGCCTTAAAGTACGGAGAAGCCATGCTAATTGCTAAGCTAACCTAAGAAAGATGTGATCGTGAAACACCGTATTTAGATGTTCGAGTGATCAAGTGCACTTTTCAAGGAAGTCTAGCTGAATGACAACTTTGAACAACAAAATAGAAGGCAATTAAAATGTAGAGAAAATTCTACAATATAATGCGTATTCTTTACTGCACAACCGATATTTATGTTTATGTACAGCACTTCGTATACAGCAATGCCTGTTCTTAAAGCGCTTTATAAATAAAGTTGAGTTGAGTGTACATTTTTCAGTCTGGCAACAAATCAGGTCATTTCAATGTGTGGCACAAAATAAACAAATAAATCAAATTTATAAAAGCACAACTATTTATTGAACTGATTGCAAAATACTTCAGAAATGAGAGATTTTTGTGTGGGCTCAACAATCAACTATTTCTTCTTCATCATGTGAATCGGCGCTGACTGCTGAACTAAAATCTGTACGAGCGTGTGAGTAACGAATTTAGCAGGTCACAAACGCGTACACAAAAACAATAGCTAGCAAGAGATTGGGCAGATGTGTTTAATGTATTATTGAGTTCAACACATCCAAAACAAACACTCCATGGAATAATGGATTTTAAATATTCAATAATAACCCCTGGAAAAGTAGCTCTATTAACAACTGTTATGCATAATTCTCCTCTGGGGGGAAAGGGAAAAAAAAATCATTATCTCCCTTAAACCTTTATTTGGTTGTTTTCACCTATGTACCTTATTTCCTCCACCTTCAGGGTTTAAATCAAGTACTTGGATACACTGCAAGTGTTGAGATGAAGGTTAAGCTGTGTTTTTTTTTTTTCCCCCGGCCTTGTGGCTGCTGCCTTGGGGTGATGTACCAAATTGTGTTGCTTGTCTGTCAGATAGCGAGGTGCAGCTTAGGTGACTGACGTCCACAGTCCTTTCATGATTAGAGGGATTACTTGGATGCAATATTGAAAAAGAATAGCAGGTCAGTGTTCCTACATGACGGTTATTTGTTGAGGGGAAAACAAAGAATTGAGGGTGAAATTGAAAAAAAAAAAATAATAATAATAATAAGACGCTTGACAACCGTTCTCTCGGGAGCGAGATTCTGGCAGGTGCTGGTTTGATGAATGAGTAGCCAACATCGGGGATAGTGAATGGCCCATAGCAATCAATGTAGATCGGCCCAAAAGTGCTCCCCGAGCAGCAGAGTGATGGAGCGCGGAGCAGGCGGAGGACGCAGATTGTTTCTGTGTGCTGTGTCCACTTGTGTTGCTTTATTCGCACATGGGGCACAATGGGGGAGGAAAGTAATGTAGGAGAGGAAAACTACCCCCACCTGTCATTTTCTTTTCTTTCTGATATTACTATTGTCACATACAGTACAAGTAAGTGCAGTGGAGAATTGCATAACCTCCCTAAACCTGCAGTGGTTCTTAACCAGGGTTCGATCCCCACTGATATGATTCGTGATGGTTTGACCATCATTGGCTGGAGGTGATTACGCAAGGCCTATCTAAGCTGTAGGGAATTTGGTAGTCAGTAGTCGACTTGTGGCTGTTGTGATGGTACTTTTTTTTTTTTTGTAATCCCTTCATATGAACTCTTTTACTGCCACACGTTTTGATATGACAGAGGATTTGATCATTGATGAAAAGAGATACAATGCTTCCATCTGCTGGCCATTGTTTAGAGTGTTTTAGATTCCACAACCCATTGACCAGGCAGCGCTGCACTTAGACGTTGCACTGAGAATAAAAAAAATAAAAATAAAAAAAATGTTGACGTTATTTAACGTTTATGGCAATATACGTCGTGATTTTACTGATCGTTATTAAACGTTTTTGGCGGTCAAAGAGTTAACGATGTTGAGCAAAAAAAGAAAGAGGTTGTACAACTATGCACATTACGATATAAATTCACATCTATAACGGAACATTTGGTGTTCCACAGGGTTAAATTCTGGAGTTTCTGCTGCCCCTGAGTTCCATCATAACAAAACAGCGGTAATGTTTTAAAGTGCTCTATAAATATTGAGTTGAGTTGAGTGATGGGAGTCAGAGTCTTAATTGCACGATTTGCATTGTCACTTTAAGCATTTCTATGCTTGCACAACTAGCTATCTTGCAAAACTAATAGAGAATTTACTTAAGCTGCAAAATTGTGATCTTTTTTTTTAAATATCGACCCCCCTTAGATCCCTAATGCAGAACATAGTACACCAATTCAATAATATCTATTTTTGTTGATTTTTGTGTAAAAAAAAAAAAAATGTCCAAAAGGTTCTTGCACTTCATGATGGTTTCTTGTTTAGCGGTTTTGTGTCGTTCTTGAATGGTAATTTTTGTGCAAGAGATCGAGACAGTAGCACCGATTTAAAAAAAAAAAAAAATCGGGGCCCCTCCAGCATTTAAAGTTTCCCATCCCTACTATACACATGTACACAAAATAACAACAATATGGACTGGTAACTTGTCTCATTGTCTTTCCTGTTGTGTATTTTCCTTTCTTTGAACTTTTCTGTTGAATTCTGAGATGTTTGCGTTCCAATCGTCCACCGTGGCTGATGTCATCTTCCTTGTCATTTCCTCCCCCTTGCGCGCCAAAGCACTCTCCATGCTCATGCTGCTTCTTTGTATTCAAGCAGCATCCCCAGTATTTAAAAGAAATCTGTCATCTCTGGAGGTAATGGCAGCTGGGATGTGGAGGTCTGAGCTTGTGATGTGTTGGGCGGGCAATTAGAAAACAATGTGTTCGGGGGGGGGATGCAACGCGAGCGCTCCATGATGGCAGCTGTCATGTTTTTGGTGGCAAAGACAGCAGCGAAGTTGTTCCTTTGTCACTGACTGCGCATCTCGGGAGTTTTGGCATACTCCTAATAAAGAGCAAATTCTACAAGTATATTAAACAGTGTGACACACCGCAGCTGCTTTTGCCGCACGGTGCTGTTGTCATCCACAAAATGCCGACTCCTGTGGCACCGAATCTGAAACAGTTGAGGATTGTTAGAGCGGCGGAATACGCATCCCACACGCAAATTCAGTGTATACGCACATGCAATATAATTTCTCGGAGTGAATTAGACTTCGGTGACTAGTAATGAGATAAGCCCGTACGCATCAGCACATTGTAATTTGCGAATGCTGAAAGAGAAAACAAATGTCGAATGCCAAACACGTTGCAAATGTTTGCCGGCCTCCCGACGTATGCCGATGCACGGCAATTAATTCGGTTTCTGCCGAATTGCTCGGTGCGCTGCTTTAGGTTAATTGAAGACGTTAAATCAGGGGTGTCAAACATACGGCCCGCAAATGAGTTTAATCCGGCCCGTGAGATGATTTTGTAAAGTTAAAAAAAAAAAAAAAAAAATTTGTGATGTCGGACTAATTAATCAGCTGGCCACAATCAAAACAAATAAATTTGTCATTTCACAAGCAGTCCTCAAATGAGCAATGCAACTTTGTACGGGGAATCGTCGTCCTGGATGTCATTATTTTACACACAACTTAAACGACGGGTTGTTTAATTATTATTATTATTATTATTATTTTACTCATACCCCGACATAAACGTGTTAAATACGTCACAAATTCAATTACTGGTAACACAAATAGATATAACAAGGATTAACGTTCTTATGACATCATTAACTGCACCACGCAATGCATTCTGGGAACAGTATACTGTATATGCAAAACAGGTCGATTTAACACGTCCGGAAAGTGCCACATGCCATTTGCATTCGTGTTATTTTTCGGAACAATATGATTACAGTTGAGCTCCGTAATTTCGGGCTGGTCCACGAAAATCTGCGTATAAATGACGGCAGTCGTTTTTAAGTTATATACCGTTATTTTCCCGATGCGGCCCACTTGATAATATATTTTCCTCCATGCGGCCCCTGAGCTAACATGAGTTTGACACCCCTGCTTTAAATTGTTCTTAGGTGTGGATGTTTTTTTATTTTATTTTATTTTTTTTATTTTGTGTATATGTGCCTGGCAATTGACTCGATATCTATTGAATGCATTTATCTGACTACTGTTGGGAATGGAAAATGTACAGCAAAGGAAACACGGCTATTGGGGCTTTTGTTATTTGAAAACCAATCGTCTCCGTAATTACTACAATCCACGCTCCTCACTGTGCATATCCACTTAAAAAGTGTGGATATTACTTCTTCCCCTAATGCAGTTAAAGTAAGTAGTGGTGCTAGTGGGCTTCCTTAAGTCCCTTGTGTGTGCCTGTAGTAGGTGGAGATTGTGTTTTTCACGGAGGTCCGTAAGCTTATCAAAATTTGTTCTTTACCGCCGTGGCGGTATGTGTACACCCCTCCGGCCATGGCATTGACATTCCGGGCAATTTTGGTCCAGATAGTGGCTAGGGGGTTACCAATGATATTTTAAGTGTGCGTTGCAGTCGGATGTTGTCCTTTTTTTTGTGGTGGCACCAAACCCGACTGTGATGGAGGAACAGGGACCGATTCTATATAATTCTATAGAATGCATGTTGTAATTGTACTAATTGTAATACTCATTTTGATGTAGCAAAACGCATGTTGAATGAAAGATACTGAAAAGTAAAATACGATAACACGCAATCCATGACTTTTGCACAGGAGAGTACAGTCTCACTGTCATCGTCGTTTAATATGAGAGTAATACGAACTGACAGATTCAAATTCATTCACATACCAGGCCAGGGGTACCTACACGATTTCACTCATTCCAATTTCCGAATGAATTAGCATGCTACTTGTGTTGCCTCTTCCCGCGCCACATATTCAAGCCCCGTCACTTTGTCTGTAAGACAATTGAAAGTGTGAGCGAAATTTTCCCCCTGCACTTACTGTCAGAGATGCAGATGGGAGATAATTGCAAAAGGAGGATTGTTAAGGAGATAATTGGTATTTCCATACGGCGTGATGGGAGATGGTCTCGGCTGGGGTTTCTGACCTGCTGCCTGGGTAAGTATTTATTCAGCAGGTGGCAGGGCTGGGCCGCGCACGGCAGGGAAACTGTGAGGAGGAGGGACAACCAGTCTAGCAGGGGCGGGTTGGAGAGGAAGAGAAATAAAAGACCCGGTGCTGAGACGAGTGTTCTTGCACCCTCGATTACCTGTGTAATGAGGCGATGCGGCACCATTGTTTTATTACTTAGAGGAAATGGGAGAAATCTAGATTTCACCCGGCAATCCCTATTTCCCACTGCTAGGCCGGCATTTGTTTTCTGTGTGCGCTGCATTCTCCCCCCCATTATCTCCTCTCACAAGCAATAATACATCTGTTTTTCACTTCTCCTACCAACCGGTTTCGCACTTCTACGGTCGACACCTCAAGTATTAATGCATTCCTGCTTATCATTAACTGCCTTATTAGCCTAGCTAGATGCCATCTTCCAATCATATCAAGCTATGAAGGTTGGCTGCAGTTGTTGTCTTTTTCTGTGTTTTGATTGATTTTCTTTTATGCTTTCCACCTTACTTTATGCACCTCATCCGTCTTTTCATCTCATTTCCCTTTTCTTGTCCATCTTTTTTTTATTTTGTGTGTGACACGTACACACACAGAGATCAGGAACAGCAGTGTCATAAACACTGCTTCATTGCTCTTGCATAAGCTGCAAATCTCCCTTGTGCCAGAGGAGCTAAAGCAGTTTATACAGGGGGAATAGCAAGCGCACCTCCCTGGAGCACAACACTCCAGGGGGTATGTGGGATTTCGAGAGGGTCGAAGGGCTAAATCATCAAACTCATGGGCGGGGAGCACAAAAAAAAAAAAGCATGGTTGGAGTCAGTGTGCTCTAGTTACTGAAAAATAGTAGCTATTTACTAGTTACTGCATTCAAAAGTAACTCAATTACTTAAAATGTAATGCATTCATGTTAAAAGTAACTAGTTACTTTTTTTTCCTTTTAAAAACATTCTTTAACGCACCCTGCGATTGGCTGGCAAACAGTTCAGGGTGTTTATTAGATTTATTTTGATATAAACTGGAATAATGACGTCGCGCCCATGGTGTTTTTTAAATGTTGTGCACGAGTCATACACATTAAAAAAAACAAAAAAAAACTAAAACTAATACTGAAACTAATTAGACTAAAACTAAGCATTTATTAAAGAACTGTCTAAAACTAATAAAAAACTAACAGAACCACCCTGAAAAATAAATTTAAAAAAACACAACTCAAAACAAAATAAAAACTAAAATGAAAAATTCCAAAACTATAATAACCCGACTGCCATATTACAAATAAATTGGTTTATGTACTGTATCATTTTTCTAAATATGCAAAAGCACAAATAAATGATTTGTACAATTTTTAGGACTAAACACAATTTCTCTTCATTATGTGGCCCGTGCGTCCTTCTGATTTTCTGTATGTGGCCCTCAAATGAAAAAATTTGTCAAGTTTGTCAAACGCAACTGCGTCATAGCAACGAGGTACCAGTCGGAGTCAAGTTTTTGCCCATTGACTGAGAAGTGGCATGAATCATTTTCTCTAAAAGGCATCCCAAGTCACTATGCCACCCAGTCACTGATGGAGACATTCATGCAGAACCACGCCGCTGCTGTGTCCCCGTCCCTCGAGTCCCGCTTGCGCGCACACAGGGAGATTGATTGCAGCGCTGTGTGAGTCACGCCGTGTTGGAGGGCTCCCTCCCTCAGCCGCCCGTCACCTGAGGCTTTCTTCACGAGCTGCCTGTGTGAGATGCTCTGTGAATAAGATATTGACTTCCTTTGTTAGGCCTCTCATTAATGTAGCTTATTATTCTCCACAAGATGGATGGGACCAGAGGGGGTACAACATGCTCTGTTTTTTTATTACACACATCATCTGACAGTTATCAGCCACGGGTGGCTGAGCGCAGCGCGATTGCGTACGTCTTCCGGTGTCTGGTGTCAGATGTGTTTATCTCCCCTCAAAGTGCTATGCGCTTGATTGAGTGACCCTTTACCTTTTGTGGAGGCGGCGTGTATTACCGGCTGATGTGACAGGAGATGCCCCTTGCCCTTGTCACAGTCTCCGCCTTAACCCCCCCAAACAAAAAATGAAAACAATACGGCATCAATGCGACTTTCCGCAATGGGCAGATTTGTTAGTTTGGGCACAAATGATGATTTTGCACTTAGAAGAATCTATATTATGCGATAACATATTGTGCAATGTAATTCAGCACTGCTTCAGCCAGTAATGTGAGAGAAAGTGACATGACAGGATTTCCTTGTCAGGTTGCTTACATTTTTGCAACATTTCGAGTAGTGATAGACCGATATGACTTTTTCAAGGCCGATACTGATACCGATTATTAGTAGTCAAGGAGAATGATAACCGATATTTCAAGCGAAAATAGAGAGAGAAAATATTCGTGTCAAATTTAAAAAAAACAACTACTTTTTCTTTTAATTTTAAACTATATTGGCAGCTTTGTTTTATTTTTATTTTTAAATTGCAGGGAGTTTCAACATTTATTTATTTTTTTCATTTTTTTTTTTAATTCTTAAAAATAAAACATATAGGGAATTCCCAGTGTTAGCATCATCATTTATAAAGTGGAAATTGAAATAGATCCATAAATGAAAAGTTCCTGTATCTTACTGTGCAAAAATGAATGCAAACGTAGCAAATTTGGGGTTTTCATCAGGATTCATAAAAAGTTTCAAAAGATTTTCGCAGAAGGTGAAAAATGATCAGAATGTGTTACATTGAACCCCACACATTTTGTTTCATGTCATGTTATTAACTCATTCAAACCCAAAAACGTATTTATACGTCTTTTAATAGTTTGTCCTTCACTCCCAAAAACATATTTATACGTTTTTATGTTTTTCCTTTATGCTAGCGCATATAGAAGGCTTTGATACAGCTTCAGGCATGAAGTGGTTTCTTAAAGCAATGGTAGTTATTACAAAAACGGCCAGCAGGTGGCAGCAGAGTATAATAGATCAGCCAGGGCCATGTTGCAACAAGCTGTTTTTGCTATTGTTTTCACCAGGAATATGAATAATGATGAAACTTATATATATATATATATTCTAATGCAAAATGTGCAAAACGGAAACAGATACAAATACACTTTTTTTTTCCTGGTGAAAGAAGAGACTCTAATCTTTCTTTTGGTAGGTTCCCGTGGTTTTATAGCAATGGAACAGAATATTCTGTGGACCTTGCAAAATCAGTCAAAATGCAGTAAAAACAGCTGGGAACGCTTCTGTGAAAATGGCTGGGAGGGAATGAGTGAATTAATTATTTATCTATGTATTATTTATCTTTTGTATTATTTTGGGGCTAATTTATTCGAGAATTCTGGCTATTTTGAACAGATTTAAATGATTTCACTAGCCAATACTCACATATTCTATCATCTTAAAATCCATGACTGTTTTTGCTTTGAGCTGAGAATTATAGAACGATTGCTGACCCGCCTACCATCTCTTAGCAACCATCCTCCATCATCAGATGGTTCAATGAGGAGGAGAAAAAAAAAAAAAAAAAAAACCTGTCAGTAACATGCCCTCCTTAGTGCAGCCGACACAGACACTTCTGTCATTTGATATTTGGCTCATGCTTAGGAGAGGGACAGCTGCATGCTACAGGCAACACTGAATAGGCAACAACATAACTGTGTGAGTTGTTTTTGACACACCCTCCCGTTGTGTCCCCCTGGGATTTAAGATTTTCTTTCATGTGGCTTGGAACTCTTTGGCCTCAGCTGTTGCGAATCAATGTGCTTTCTCCCCCCCCCCCCCCCCCCCCCCAACCCATTGGAAATGTCTGGGAGGCGTTAGAAGTGTATACTCTTGCACAAAGCTTCCCTGCATCTGTATGCACAAGGTTGATGTTTCTGGGCGATGTTTGTTTGAAGTGCAAATGAAAATGTGACGCAGCGGAATTGTGAGTCAAATCCTCCATTATTTCTGATATTCTCTCTGGATTTTGGGAAGCCAAGTCAGTTTGGCAATTTCACTAATTCCTGGAGATGAATCTTAATTATGACAAAACACTCAATTTCCACTCCAGTTTTCAAAGGTTTTGAGCAGCTTTAATTCTTGCCAGAGAACCTCAGTGGTGCCGCCCTGACAGCTGGTGAGGAAACATGTTGCTGGGACGTTTTTGTTGTTGCTGCTTCTCAGAACGCCTTAAATTGTTTGTACACATTTGGAACAACATGTTGAAGTGCCCTTGAGCAATATCCTGAACCTCAAGGTACTCTTAATGCTGCCATCAGTAAGGAAAAAGCACTCTGAGTACTGATAGACCAGTAATTCTTTTTCAGGGCCGATACCGAATATGAGTAGTCAAGGGAGCAGATAACCGATATTTGAAGCCGATACTCATTTGCAATAAAAAAAAAAAAAAAAAAAAAGAAGCTATTGGTGTCAACTGTCAACATTTAATTTTTAACTTTGTTTTTTTAAACGACTTTTCAACATGTTGAATATTTTGCTTTTAATTTCAAACATCCAGAGAATAGACGGTTTTATTTTAAAATTCTAACAAAGTGCACAGAGTTTCCAGTCATCAGCATGTCATAAGGTAAATTAAAAATGAAACTCATAAATTGCTTAGTTTTCTAGTTTCTACAGTAAATAAAGTTTTCAACACGAACGAATTCTAATAAAAACAAAACGTGCATGGCGTTCCCTATTTTAGCAGCCTTTCTAAAGTGAAAATTTAAAGACATAAATAAAAAGTTAACCCAGTTTTAAATTAAGCTGATATCTCACTGACCGACGATTGTTTGCAAATGTAGCAAACAGGTTGTTTTTTTTTTGTCAGTTTGCAAAAGGCTGCAAAGATGTTGGTATACAGTGAAAAACTGTCAGAACATGCTCAAAATTTCTTTTGTAAATTCACAAATATGACACTTTACTGTACTTTAATTTATTTCATTCAATCTCCGGTGTAATAACCTTATTTATTCATTGATTGAATTTTTATTTTTTTTTTATTTTCATTATTATTATTATTAATTCAATCTCTGGTGTAATAATAACCTTATTTATTGGTTGATTTAATTATTTTTTATTTTATTATCTGTTCTTATTGCTGCTGGACATGTAAATTTCCCAGAGGGCGCCATCCCAAAGGGATCAATAAAGTCAAGTCTAAGTCTAAGTCTAAAAATTGTGGGAACATCTTTGTAACCTTTTACAAACCCTGACAAAACCCCCAAAATTGCTGCGCTCGCAAGCATTCGTCACTCAATGAGGTACCAGCTTTATCGGTATGATAACATTGCATGTTAACATGTTAACTGGCTGTGTTGCAAAGTAATAGCACAATGCGGAAAAAGTCAAACAGGCTATGGTTACGTTTCATCCAGGCCGAACATCGAGCCTACCACAAAAATTGGCTTTAATGTAATGTATGGTGGTAGAATAACTCGGAATGCGCGTTTACAAGCCAGAACATGTGCAGGCCATGAAGAAAAAGAGTCAGTGTGGCGAGGTGCAAAATGTCTATTTCAGGGCTTGCTTTAAGTAGGGTGAGTCACCAGGCTTTTGGAGCACTCGAGGCTGCATGTGTGTGGATGTATTTTCATGTGTATATCCCCCCCTCACCCCTCCCCTTCTCCCTCTGTCTTCGTCATAGGCCAGAACACACATTTGCCTGCCTGGAGGGTGCAGGTCTGTGACAGGTTAGGCGTTTTGGATGCAGGCCATCCTCACTGTCTTTTCCCCGGCTTCTGGTGGCGAGCTGGCCCCGGCGCAGGGCACAGGCAGCAATATCAATATGTTCGGGTAAATACTGAGATAAGGACCACCAATTGCCACGGCAGAACTGGCCCAGACCAAAAAAAAACAACAACAACGTGTGAATCTCGCGTGCAGCTAATGACGAGGCCGCAAACATAAATGAGCTATTTTTGGATCCTAGGGTGTGAATGAATTTAGCTTGACAGACATAAAATGAGCGAAAGAAAGGTGGAGAAAGTGAGGGATGAAAGCAAATGATAGATGGAAGCCGCCTACTGCTGCCAGCGAAATGTCAGTGGAACCCCGGGGATACATTGATTAACCTCTCTACACCTAATCTGCCTTCAGCGCCTGCAGCTTCCACTGACGGTAAACAGACAGGCTGGTGGAAAACAAATGGGCAGGGTTCCGGTACGATGTACGCTTCCCCAACGGGAGCACCTGGTTTGGATGAAACTTAATATTTTCACTTTCAATAGAATTCACTTTTTGGGCATGGGCTACCTTTTTTTTCCTTGCATTGAAACCCATCCAGTTGTTTCACACAACCATGGAGTCAACCAATACAAGCATGATTTATACCTCATTGTTATCTTCAGGACAAGATTTCGCAATCTTTTCCAAGGCTCGATAGAAGCAGTTTCAAGTCGCAGTTTGCGGGTCAAAACTTGTATTTTGCGCCTCATTTGGACACATGTAATAGCAAAACTGAGAATGTGAGAATGAAACACTGGGACAACCATATATATATATATATATATATATATATATATATATATATATATATATATATATATATATATATATATATATATATATATATATATATATACCTGTTTTCTGAGTTCCCAGACCCCTCCCTCTTAAAAAAATAAAAAACTGCTCCTTTCAGAGTGGCCTTTTATTGTGGTCAGTCTAAGGCACACCTGTGCACTAATTATGGTCTCTAATCAGCATCTTCATATGGCACACCTGTGAGGTGGTATGGATTATCTTGACAAAGGAGAAGTGGTCACTATCACAGATTTAGACTGCTTTGTGAACAATATTTGAAATAAATTGTGATATTCTGCATGTGAAAGAAGTTTTATATCTTTGAGTAAAAAAATGGCCGCAAAAACAAAAGTGTTGCGTTGATATTTATGTTGAGTATAAATGCACCAAGATTCGAAAGTTCATTCACAAGCATTTTTTTTTTTTCCCCCTGCAGTCTGCTCCCAGTTCTCCAAAGGTGTGTACGCCATCATCGGCTTGTATGACAGGAAGACGGTCAACATGCTCATGTCCTTCTGCGGCGCCCTGCACGTCTGCTTTGTTACTCCGTCCTTCCCCATTGAGACGGCCAACCAATTTGTCATCCAGCTGAGGCCTGAGCTGCAGGATGCTCTCGTGGGTGTCATCGAATACTATGGATGGGACAAGTTTGTCTACATGTACAGTTCAGATTCCGGTAGGTACCCATCTATCTATCTATCTATCTATCTATCTATCTATCTATCTATCTATCTATCTATCTATCTATCTATCTATCTTGCTATCTATCTTTCTATCTATCTATCTATCTATCTATCTATCTATCTATCTATCTATCTATCTATCTATCTATCTATCTATCTATCTATCTATCTATCTATCTATCTATCTATCTATCTATCTTGCTATCTATCTATCTATCTATCTATCTATCTATCTATCTATCTATCTATCTATCTATCTATCTATCTATCTATCTATCTATCTATCTATCTATCTATCTATCTATCTATCTATCTTGCTATCTTGCTATCTATCTATCTATCTTGCTATCTATCTATCTATCTATCTATCTATCTATCTATCTATCTATCTATCTATCTATCTATCTATCTATCTTGCTATCTATCTTGCTATCTATCTATGTTGCTAGCTAGCTAGCTAGCTAGCGGTACTCGCCCATCCCTAACGACGAGCATTAAAATGACCAAGCCAAACTATTTATTTAGAAAAGACAAGAATATATATATAAAAAAATGGCAACACCAGGTATTTATCAAACTTTACAATATATGTTGCGTTTCCCCTTCAATACGTCAATATGTTCCTCCCGAGGTACACTTGAAGGAACTGACGAGGGGATCGGCAATAAAAAGGCATTGATCAACAAATGCTGATAAGACGGCTGCATTTTGTGCAACAAAACTTTTTTTTTTTTCTACTGCTGATTATAAAAGGAGAAAAGGCAGAAAACAATTTGTTTTTCCCCTGGTAAAAGGAGAGAGTCTATTCTTTCATTTGGTAGATTTGGTTTATATATAATCGTGGAACAATATCCTGTGGGCCCTGTGGGAAAATGTCAAAATGCTCCAAAATGGCTGGTAGTGAATGACTCTGTAAAAGCATAATTTTGATAACGACACCCTTAAAGACGGAGTCATCTCGGCTGCTTGGTCTTCACGTCGTCGTGGAGACGGCTATGGGGTGTCTGAATGACGAACTGTCAAACAGTTCTATACTGTGTAATCGTCTTGATTCTGGGCAAGAATACTGAAAAGAAAAATGCACCAGCGCTGACTGGCAGATAAATCACACAATACAACAAAGATTCAGCTTTTCATTGTGCTCACCTCAGCAGGAATTTGTGCTGCTTAGAAATACACAGACAGAACTAAAAAAAAAAGTCATCCTCGTGTTTTCTTATCTTCTTCCATGGAAGACAATCAGCTATCTTCTCCAACTTGTCAGGCCCTCTCACAGGTGTTGCATGTTTGTGAGGCCATAGCTAAGGGGTTGAACGAGGTCAGCAAATGGCCCCTATTTGCAGAAGTGGAAATTTATTTGCATTGCATTTTCACTTCAAGTCACTTAACTCATTTGCTCCCAATAACGTATAAATACGTTTTTTAATGTTCTAAGTGTCCCAAAGACGTATTTATACGTTTTTTTTTTGTTTTTTTTTTTGTTTTTTTTATGCTAGAGCATACAGAAGGCTTTGATGCAGCCTCTCAACTGCAAAGAACGGTTGCAGAAATTGTAGTTATTACACAAACGGCCAGCAGGTGGCAGCAGAGCAAAGGAGATCAACCAGGGCCATGTAGAAAAAAAGCTCAATTACTCACAAATCTAAATAATTTGTGAAAACTGATGAAACTTAGCTCTCTTCTAATGCTAATTGCTGCAATTCGGAAACAGATAGAAACATACTTTTTTTTTCCCTGATGAAAGAAGAGACTGTAATCTTTCTTTTGATAGGTTCCATGCCTTTATAGCAATCGAACACAATATTTTCTTTGGGGCTTGCAAAATCAGTCAAAATCCAGTAAAACAGCCGGGAGCGAACGGGATTGCTTCTGTGAAAATGGCTGGGAGTGAATGTTAATAACCTGACTATAACTGCATGTGTGCCTTAACAACTTGTATTCATTCACCCAAACGTTTACAAATTCCATTTCACACCTGATGAGTCGGCATGCATGCCATTGACCCGCTTAGTTGAACAAAATCAATAAATTTTACACAATTTAGTCGCTACCCTTCGAAGCTATCAAGGACACATTGCACAATATTACACTGCGAAGCTTACTGATTGGCAGTGACGTGAAGATTTCACCCTCTTCCTTTGCCTTTTGTGTTCCGCACATCCCAAAGATTGTTGTAAATGTCTTGCGATCCCTTCATCCTCCACACTTGGCGTACTGTATGTGTACTGAGTCACCACCCTGTGTGATTGAGTGGTAGAAGTGAGTCGGTGCAATCCCTTATCAGAAGCCGTCTGTTGTTGCCTGGATACAACAGTGCAGTCATCTTAATCTGTAAGGTTATTTTAAGACTTTAAGATAATATCTTACTCGGTTGAAAGTGGTTTGGCTTATGTGGGTTTGTATTATTTATTCACATCTAGCTTTTACATTAAAGGGATACTTCACTTATTTAGCCCATTATAGCAATAAAAGTTAATATTTTGGCTATAATTAATTTGATACGTACAATTAGTACCTTTAAAAAACACTTTTTGCACATTTTGCAACTTGCTGTCGACTGTAAATGACATCACAAGGGCTCAGGTAACCAATCACAGCTCATCTGTTTTCGAGGTTTGGTCATGTGACATTCACAAGCTGAGCTGTGATTGGTTACCTGAGCCCTTTTGATGTCATTTTCAGTCGACAGCAAGTTGCAAAATGTGTCTTTAAAGGTACTAATTGTACATGAAAAATAATGAAAATATCAAATTTATTAACGGCAAAATATTAATGTTTGACTGCCAAAAATGGCTAAATAAGTAAAGTATCCCTTTAAATATTTGTCTGTTTAACTTCTGTTGGGTTTTCTTCATGAAAGAAAAGTATAGTGTAAGTATTAAAATGTGTCAATTTTGAGATCCTGTATGTTCTTGTCATCTCACCATGAAACCCTTGATAAAAAAAAATACAGTTTGTTTTGCAAGAACTGAGATTAGGAAAAAAAACATATTTGATAGGCTATTAAGCCATCATAAAGAAAAAAGAAAAACCATAATGAAATGGTTTCCTAAAGGTTTATTTTCTCAACTCTCAATTGCCTGGCGCCCAAGGGTGCTTGCGGGAGCGAGATTCCATTAAGATATTATTCTCATTTAGGATGCCTTGAAAGGACCGTTTTACTTTGGCTTGTCCTACGAGGCCCCTTGTCAGCCTTTTTTCAAAATCATTGGGGTGCATCAGCTTTTTGTCTTCATCTAAAATAGGATGTTCACTGAAGGCAAAATGACCCAAAATGTAGGACAATTACAATTGGGGGGAAACTCTTGGGCTCTGCAAAAGACAAAATACTTTAAAATACATTACTGTGTTTTCTATTTGAATGATCTGACATAATAAATGTATGCTGATAAAACAAATATAAAATAAATGTGTTTTCCTTGGTCCCCAAAGTGACGTCGCAAACCGGCTGACATACGCAAAAGTATGGTTACCGACTCGTGCATTGATGAACTAGCTTTCAGGACTCACGTGAATTGCACAACACGCTGACCATCGATACTTCATGCATACGTGGTGGTAATAAGTTTCAGTTCAGCGCTAAGAAAGTCTCTCACATCTCGACTCGATGATGATTGAATGATTTTTGTAAATATTCAGAATAATCACGTTGTAGGTGTAACGAGTTAGCTTTACTCACAAACGTACACTTTTTACGACATCAGATGGCTGCTGTCCTTGGTCCTGGAATTTCACGGCAATTTTGAATGATTGAATGAATAACAATTTGTTTCGATAAGTCATAAAAAAACAAAACAAAAATACACAGGTTCATCATTTTTAAAAAATAAAACACAGAGACAAAAAGGCATAGGCTTATTCACGTCTACCCTTTTTACCAGCTCAAAATATTCAAAATAGTTAACTCAAACATCACATTGCACATAAATAATAAATTATTAACATAAACAAGATGAAGACAGCAACAATCATTCTCATATTTTTCATTAAATTTACTTTTATACAAACGTTTAAATTTAAAAATTGTCTGACATCCATTTGAAGTCTTCATCAAGTTGTTTCCACATTTTTCCACCACTTATAGAAATACATTGATCTTTTATTTTAGTCCTAGATTTTATTCTGTCAAAATTTTGCTTCCCTTGGAGGTCGAATAGACATTCTTTTTTCTTAAACATGTTTTCTATATGACTAGGTAGCTGTTTATAAAAAATATATAAACTATACAAGTGAAGGTTACTTACTTACTTACTTTATCAGTGCTATTTTATAATTAACCAAGTCCTCACATTTTAAAAGGTATTAGCTTAACTCATTAGCTCCCAGCCATTTTCACAGAAGCAATGCTGTTCACTCCGGGCTGTTTTATTGGATTTTGACTGATTTTACAAGACCCACGGAATATTGTGTTCTATTGAAATAAAAAGAAAGATTAAAGTCTCTTCTTTCATCAGGAAAAAAAAAAATATTTCTATCTGTTTCCGTTTTGCAGCAATTAGCATTAGAATATAGTTAAGTTTAATCAGTTTTCACAAATCTATTTAAACTTGTGTGATCTCATTTGCTCTGCTGCCACCTGCTGGCCGTTTGTGTAAAAACTACCATTTCTGCAACCGTTCTTTGCAGTTGAGAGGCTGCATCATAGCCTTCTGTATGCTCTAGAAGAATTAAAAAACCAAAACAAAAAAAACGTATAAATACGTCTTTGGGACCCTTAAAACATTAAAAAAAAAAAAAAAAAACGTATTTATATCTTATTTGGAGCGGATGAGTTTTTAATCAATACAATTTGATGGTTCTCTACGATTTGATTTTGTTATTATCCTTACAGGGCAAAATGTTGCTCTGGTTGGACACACTGATTTTTCCCCTTACACCTTGATTAACAGCTTCCTATGTCACCTTTGCACAAACTCACTTTCAGTGTTGAATATAATAACTTAGTAAAAAAGCCCCATGAAGTTTTTCTCTGGTCTCCCCACTGAAGCGCATCGCTCCTCATCTACGTCTTCCGCTTCCTGGCTGTCTTATTTATTTACTCATATTGTGGTTATTTATGGAGGTCGAACGTCATCCATCCTTTTGTTACTTTAATGACTTGGCGTCAAATAGGCACATCGATTGCCTGGAGAGCAGTTGGTGTGCATTCAAAACAGGGCCAAGGCATCATTTTCCAGTGGCGGTGACTGTATTTATCATTTTTCGTTTGACAGAGAACGTTGTGCTTTGTTTTTACATTTGCTAAAAATGAATCAAATTACCAAATGTGCGTGGTGGTATGCAAAAACAGTCTGTTGCCCCAAAAACATTGCTATATTTCTGCCAGTCTGCTGCTACAGTGAAATAATGACATTTTCTCCCTGGAATGTTTGGTGGCTCCCAGCTTGAGTGACTTCCAAGAGAAAGGGAGCAAAAAAAAAAAGCAATGAGTCAGAGCGCCGTGTTTTCTAATCACCTTTTTCTTCCTGTTTTAGCAAGAGTTCTTCTCTCATTGGCTGTTCCCGCTCTCGCTCTCCAGTGTCCAGGCAACAGTGCGGGACTGTGGCAGTGTCACTTGTAATTGTTACTTGGAGGATGTGAACCGGCTTGTGACGGTGTCTTTGGCTGTGATGCATGGGCCGAGCGTTTGTTGGTGGAGAAGTGGTCATTATTTAGGCCGGCGCACTTGGACGTGTCAGTGTGCTGAATGGACTCAACCACTCATTACACTTTATCACGAAACCTACAGGGGAAGTTCTGATGGATGGGCTTCGTTCCTTGCCCTTGTTTGTCTTATAATGTTATTATGGGTGGGGAAAGCATAGGAATTTACCCTACAATATTTTGCCACTGAAATTATGCAATATTCAATATATTGGAGTAAAACAGCTGCAATTAACCACAATAAATTTACATCTATAGCAAAGGTCCAAAATATATAGTTACCCTATTTTCCGCACTATAAGGCGCACCGAAAAGCCTTCCATTTTTTCAAAAGCTGACCATGTGCCTTATAATCCAGTGCGCCATATATATGGATCAATATTGAGCCGTAACAGGTCTCGCTGCCAAGACGCTATCGGTGACCCTGCACGATCGGTGACGAGCATGCGCAGAAGATGCCGCCATCTTGGATCGCTAGCTAATACTAATACTTTACCTCAGAGAAAATAATAAAACAGCTGATTATTCATTTTGGGGGTGTCAGAAAGCTGGTTTGTAATCTATTAATAAAGTTTGACTGACCTAGCTGACTGTTTTGTTGACATTCCCTTTAGCGCAGCACCATCTAATGGATGCATAACGTAACTCCAGCCTCTACTGTAACGCCTTATATATGGAAAAATTTTGAAAATATGTCATTCATTGAAGATGTGCCTTATAATGCGGTGCACCTTTATAGTCGTGAAAATATGGTACTTTTTAAAAAAGTGATCGAAGAAAATATTCACATCCAAGTGATATGTAACAAAAAAAATAGTATCACAAACAACAGTTATTCACTGTCATCAATGTATGTTGTAGAAGAATAGCACGATTCACTAACCGTAGGCAGTATTGTGACCCGTTTTGGGCTTTTTTTGATGGTTCTGACCAAGCCATTTCAAAATAAGATACAGCCTACGGGCTACGTAAAACCTGTCATGAAGTGTGCAAATTCACTACTGTGAGGAATGACGACAGTGAGCTCAAAATGTGTAGTCTGCCCAGAATGTGTATTCAGTTTCAAGACACTTTATGCATCATCCTTTAGGCCATCCTGATGTCTTTGGATGACACTTTGTGCAAATTAGTCCCATTTTTGTCTGATGTTTTTCCCACCTCTGTGCAGGGCTCTCCGTGCTCCAGAAGGTTTTGGACACAGCAGCAGAGAGGAACTGGCTGGTGACTTCGGTCAACGTGGAGACTATGACGGAGGCATCGTTCTTGAAAGTGTTCCAAGATTTGGACAAGCGAAAGGAGGGGCAGATTATCATCGATTGTGAGACAGAGAGGCTCACTGGCATCCTTAAAAAGGTAAAAAGTGCTTCTCTCCAATACAATCACAATCCATTGTGCTTTAATGATCTTAAATCCTGAAAGAAAAAAAATAAAGTCCATCTGTTTGGTTGTTTTTCCCCTTCGGGCACATGAGATTTATTTTGAGCAATTAGCTTCCTCAAAGGAGTTTAGGAAGAAGCGGTTTTGTATACTCGGCTTTGCGTGGTTTAACAAGATGAAGGGAAAGCGACGATGCAGAACGGAAAAGGATGTGCAGGTAGTGACAGCGTTTGTTGGTCTGCTACTATGTGCAGTCTCCAAGCATCAAGGACGAAAACGATAAACAACAGGTTATGCATTGAAGTCCAGAAATTCTTCCATCACAGGATTGAGCTCGACCCTGAATGATGATGTACAAAAAAACTACATTTATTAAAAGACAGCTAGAAAGCTCTTCACGGGAGCAGGACATAAAAACATAAACATTGCAAATGTCTTTCTTTTTCACTCATGATGTAGTCCCATGCGAAGCATACCCTCAAACTCTTTACAGCAGGGGTGTCCAAACGTTTTCATTTGAGGGCCACATCCAGAAAATCAGAAGGACGCAAGGGCCACATAATGTTATGAAGAGAAATTGTGTTTAGTCCTAAGAATTGTACAAATAATTTATTTGCGCTTTTGCATATTTAGAAAAATGCTACAGTTATATAAACCAATTTATTTGTAATATGGCAGTAGGGTTATTATAGTTTTGGAATTTTTCCTTTTAGTTCGTTTTTATTAGTTTAGTTCTTTAAAAAAAAATGCTTAATTTTAGTTTAGCTTGTTAATTTCAGTATTAGTATTAGATTTTTTTTTTTTTAAATATGTATTATTTGTGCGCAATGTTTAAAAAACAGCATGGGTGCAAACGTCATCATTTGGTGCTTTTCTGTTGGCTGCTGCTGACGTCACTTCTGTGTGACATACTTTCAAAACGTCATTATTCCGGTTTATATCAAAATAAATCTACGAAAAATCACATTTAAAATCATCCCCAAAGGCTCGTGCATTAAATTAATTAGCAAAGACGAAAACGAAGGACATGTTTGCTATAATTATGGTTAGTTTTAGTTAGTTTTGTAAACATAAAATGTAGTTTCAGTTAGTTTTCGTTTTTTTTGTTTTTTTGTTTTTTTAAAAAAAAGCATTTTCGTTTTTATTTTATTTCGGTAACAATATTGTTTTTTAATTTTAGTTCTATTTATTTTTTTTCATTACTTTTAGTTAACAAAAATAACCTTTAATGGCACCTGTTTTTCGATACCCTCCCTTCTTACTTTGACCATCTCCAAACATTTTTGTTTTTTGTTTATTTTATTTGAACTTAGTCAAATGTCATTTTTAGCAAATGTCGCGGGCCACTGAAAAATGGACGGTGGGCCGCAAATGGCCCCCGCGCCGTAGTTTGGACACCCCTGCCTTAAGACATTAGGATTATGATTTAAAAATAGTATTTTGCACTGCACGTATCTTAATTCAAAGTCTGTGGACATATTTGATTTGTGGATGGTTGTTTTCAAAATTCTATTTTTGTTAAATTTTTACTACACAATACTTATCGGAATTTTTTTTCAAAATCTTGCACACAAGATAATTTAAAAAAATGTATAGACTATTATGAAAACTAATCAAACTAACAAATCCTCTCTTCTGTACTGAAAACTAACTATATTTTACACACACATACTACTTTTAGTTTGTAGCATGTTTCATGTGATGCAGAAACACACTTGTATCGTTTGGACAATTTGAACTGTAAACATGTTTTTTGTTGTGACGAGCCATAAATCATACGTTCACCTCCGCGTCCTCACAAACTCGCATACATACAGTAGAGACTACTTTAGTTGGCCATGAATGTTATTGATGGCCACCTGGTCAACAGTTAAGGTTATTGCATCAGTTCTCGCTTCTTTACAGGAGCTCGGACTGAGAAGTTTTGCACTCAGACAGCCACCATCAATCACCCACATCTGCTCGGTGCCCCGCTTGTGCACCCACAGGCTAGCTGACACCTGTAAGCAGCGGTGCGCACGCCTACACGCAAACGCACGCTAAACACACACACACACACCCGTCTGCCTCTTTCGCCCTTTAAACTCCCGTGTTCATCTCATTCATCTCTTACAGTACACAGATTCGCTTACGATAATGTCACTGGCAGTATCCTAAGGGTGACTTTTCAGAGCGGCTAAATGTTAACGTAGTCTCCTTGGAGAACATCCGTGGTGACAGAAGTGTTGCTGGGAAATATATTTGCAGAGCTGATTTTATTTTATGTGAGAAGTGACCCTTTCAAATTTTGAATGGCACAAATTTGCATGTGTAATTAATTGGCTCTCATATTATTTGCATTTGGTCGTGTTTGTGTAGTCGCGTCTGCGTGTGCTTTTCCTTGCCACGGGCTTGACCGCGGGGCCCGCCTTGTGCCGGGGTCGTCATTAATAACAAATGCCGCCTTCTGTTGTGACCTATTACGCTCACACTGAGAGAGCAACAATGTGTGATGGTTGAACTCAGACACGTGAACGAGCTGCTTATCGACTGTAAGACATGTTAATTGGACGGCGCGTGACTTTCGACTCGCTCAGGCTTAATTCACGCGGCTCCTCGGAAATGCTTTGTTGACGCAATTGACACAGGAAAACGCTGTCTTTATTTAGGCAAGAGAGTCGCCTTGAGCAGGAGCAAGGGGGAGAGGGCGGCCTATTTAAATGTCAGTCAAAGTGGGGCCAAAAATACACGTATGAATAAATTGATGTTGGCACGATACCGCTCGACGTGTTACTCCATCTGGCCTGACCCTTCGGGGTGGGCTGAACGGTCATCAGGAAAGGCAAGAGGGTCATCATGGGGAATGAATGTTTGTTTTTTGTTTTGTTTTTTTAGATCATGATTATGTTCCACGGATTTTGCTCTGAATTATTCACACATCAGTGATCAAATGATGGCTCTCTGTGAGACAATAGCAAAAGAAATAGTAAAACAATTATTCCACGCATTTCAGTTGTGTCATGATTGAGAGAAATAATTGTGGCTTGTATTTTGATTTTGAAAATTAGACCTACTGTTACATAACAGCTCGCAGATACACGTTTGGAAATAGGGTGGCTTCCTGGATGGAATTTGCATGTTCTCCCAGTGCCTGCGTGGGTCTTCTCCGGGTACTCCGGTCTCCTCCCACATTCCAAAAACATGCATGGCAGGTTAATTGAGCGTCCGAATTGTCCCTAGGTGTGCTTGTGAGTGTGGATGGTTGTCCGTCTCTGTGTGCCCTGTGATTGGCTGGCAACCAGTCAAGGGTGTACCCCGCCTACTGCCCAAAGCCAGCTGGGATAGGCTCCAGCACCCCCCGCAACCTTTGTGAGGAATGACCGGTCAAGAAAATGGATGGATAAGAGGTTTTGTTAAAAAAAAAAAAAGTCATACTTGTAAAATAATAATTAAAAACAATACATATTTATCATTCCAATGTAATTTCAGACGTTGTCAGTCAATTCAAAGACATCATATTAATTTTCATACCAAGGTTATCCTGGAGAATAAAACAAAAATCTCTAAATATGTCCAAAGTTGAAGGTTGACCTATTTTTCATCTTATGCCATTGCTCTAATTTGTATGGACCTACTTTCTTGACTGTCAAGAACACTTGTCTAGGTATAGTATACTACTTTGACAGTCTCTCTCTCTCTCTCTCTCTATCTCTCTCTCTCTCTGTCTCTCACGCACGCACATGCACACATTGTTGTGTCTACGTCATTTTATCCTTTATTTTCTTTTTCTCTTCTCCAGATTGTTGAGCAAGGAAAGAATGCAAAGAGTTACCACTACATACTGGCAAACCTGGTAAGCATTTATCCGCTTCTGCTTTCCACAATGAATTTGAAAGCACGCACGGATGTTTTTTTGTTTTCACTCACTCACTCACTCACTCACTCACTCACTCACTCACTCACTCACTCACTCACTCACTCACTCACTCACTCACTCACTCATAGAAGCTTACATGTGTGAATGAGTGAGAGAAAAAAAAATATATAATCCGTGCGTGCTTTCAAATTGCCGCGGGAGTGACGTCACGCAGCCGGCAAATTCGCCCGACCCCGTTTGCGACCCCGCCCCCCGCCCTGTGATTGGCTGGAGCAGTGTAAACACTGTCTTTCAACAGAAACGTCCCGCTGTTTACAAAACAAACACAAAATGGCAAAATACAGGCTTAGGACAAAATCACCACCAGAAATGAAGACAAGCCCTGATCTGTAAATTGAGAAGTAGTTTGTTTAAATCCTGTACAGTATTTAAAAAGTGCCTTTTCCAGGGTCAAACCGGCAGACTGGGCCTTTAACCCATGGATATACTGCTCCGGCCCATTTGAGATAAATTTTTTTAGGATGAATGTGGCCCTAAATCTTACAGTAAATGAGGAGCAGAGTCAACTGTCCACCAAGTTCGTGATAATTTAATATCGACACACAATCAGACTGCAGTGTCTCTAAGTTGTCCAAAAACGAGTAAAATAAAGTTCATTTTGATACGCTTCACAGCATCTGACACTAGAAACAAAACCTTAGCTGAATTAAACTTCAAAGAGGAGCTCTGCCTTTAAACGTCTTTCAAATTGTCACTCGTATGAGTCAAATAGACGTTCCAAACGATTTGGCGAGACACTGTGAGCAGATCCATAGTGACAAAGGTCAGACAGTCAACGTGGTGTAAGATTAGATCCATTAGCTCAATTTGACGACTGCCATTTTCGACATACCAATTCTCTGCAGACCACCCTCCAAGCATTCTTCACATTCACTCAGTGACGCAGGAGAATAATTGACATTGTCGTAATAACAGCATTAATATGCTGCCGCTTGAACACTTTCTCACCACTGTGGTTCATTAGAGTGACTCAATCTTGTTTGTCTGCCCCGAACGCATGAGTTCATTAGAATTTTATTTATTTATTTATTTATTTATTTATTTATTTATTTATTTATTTATTTATTTTTTTCAGTTGAGGTGACAACAGTCCTTTTCAAATACAGGTCATTTAAATCACTTGATGCTAATGCTAACAGCTTAGCTGTTAGCCACTAACGTCGGTGATTTGTGCCGTTCCGTACGACGACGACGTAATGAACTAGTGGTTTCTTAGCATCCTATATTAGCAATTGAAGATGTGTTCGGAATAGCTTTGTGTTGATGTTGACTTTTCACCTCAGTTGCCAAAATACATACATAATGACAGGTGAGCCACAAGGGTTTTCAACTTCCTCTGCTCCTATGATAGTGAATGTGGACCGGCCATTTTGCTTTCATGTGAATGTGCCGTTTGTTTTTTGTTTTTTAACAACCAATCTGCAGATCTAGGGCTATCTGAACCTGATCTATACGGATCACGGATCAATGATGATTTGTTGCACCACTAGCATACATAATACATAATTACATAATAATTAACGGCACAGAACTCTACGATTTGCGCATATGGGCGGGAGGAAACAGGGGTGCACATTTAAATCAGTGCTCTCGCTCTGGTTTAAATGTATAAATGGCATCAACTCACACTTTTGACTATACAATTGTTTTTATTCAGCATTTTTTTTTGTTTTTTTTAAGATCACTGCTGTTTTTAACATGAACTACAAATACAGCCTTGCGCCTCATGCAGACTTGCCGCCTGTTCTTCAGCTGATTATGTTTCCCAAATATTGACTGTTAAAAGCGCAGGAAGGAGAACACCTGGCAGCATTGCTCCCACTTTTGGGAGCAGGTGGTGACATTTGCTTCTACTGAAGCATGAACTGGCTTTCATGTTGCAGTTGTTGCCATGCCAACCTTCACGAGAACCAAAAGTTCACGGAAACAGTAGCCGCTCAGTCAGCCAGGTCTACTGGCTTTAAGATAATGATCAATCATTTATTTACCGTCGGGACTGGGAAGTCGTTCCATTCGGCACGTGGCCACGTGACAGAAAGAGAGCCAAGGAAAGCTTTACATGGGATTCAAAGAAAAATATCAGAGCATGGAGGGAAGATGGAACGATTTTTTTCCATCTGACAATCCAGGAGAAGCACCTTCTCCTCTCATCAGTCAAAACTCTTCTCTCTTGGACTTCCCACTCAATCACAAAGTGTCTGCCTCTTTCTGACAGGAACGCTGCCTTGCCTTTGTCCCTGGTACTAAAATAGCCTTCCTCACAGAAAGGGAGGAAGTACAAGTTGCGTGTATCATTAGAGTCAAGCCCATTATGTTCTGACTTGGCCTGTAAGGTTTGGATCTTTTAAAAGTTGCTAAATCTATCTGCTCCACTTAAGGACTTGTTTTCCTTTTTTTTTTTTTTCCTCACTACTTTTGTCCCTGAGGAGAGACAGTGAGTCTCTGACACGAGCTTCCATTTCAAGTGCAAAAGAGGTGCATGTCATTTTCAGGATGCTATTCATAATTAAAGGTCGCTATGACGCAACAAGGCGTTGCAATATTCATCTCTATCTTCCGTAGTTTACTGTTAGCTTTATCAGACAAACAACTAGCTTACTTGCACTGCATTACGTCTTTATTCCTCTTTTATTAAATAGATTTTTAGTGTATTTTGAGTTATCATTTCCACACGTACGCACAGGCTTCACAAGCATAGTGCATAGTCTGCGTTTACCTGCACAGTAAATTCTGTAGAGTAAATTTAGAGTTTAGAGTAATATTTACACTTGGAAGAGTAAAATAAAGAATTGGAACAATTAAAAAATAAAAGTGACTCAAGGTAGGAACAAACTCACGATCTTCAGCTTGGGAGACCCACACAGCTCCTGCGTTCTGATAATATATCGCTCATGTCAGCTACATGTACGCTCATGTACAGCTGATTCCGTATATATATTAGAATTAGGGGACGTATGTTCCCCTTAAGCTTAGATTTTGTGTTGGGATGGTAAGGTGCCTTACTCGAGGACCCTCGAATGTAGTCATGAATAGCATCACTCCAACTAGTTGTTATCCTTACAGATGAGATACTACCACCCAATTCTCATTCAATAACAATTGACCGTTAAGATTTCTGTAGGCTGATTACCGTATTTTCCGCACTATAAGGCGCACCTAAGAGCCTTAAATTTTTTCAAAAGCTGACCATGCACCTTATAATCAGATGCGCCTTTATATATGGATCAATATTGAGCCGCAACAGGTCTCGCTGTCAAGACGCTATCGGTGACCCTCACGATCGGTGACGCGCATGCGCAGAAGATGCCGCCATCTTGGATCGCTAGCTAATACTAATACTTTACCTCAAAGAAAATGATAAAACAGCTGTTTATTCATTTTGGGAGTGAATGGAGTTGTCAGAAAGCGGGTTTGTAATCTATTAATAAAGTTTGACTGACCTATCTGACTGTTTTGTTGACATTCGCTTTAGCGCAGCACCATCTAATGGATGCATAACATAACCCCAGCCTCTACTGTAGCGCCTTAAATATGGAAAAAGTTTGAAAATATGTCATTCATTGAAGGTGCGCCTTATAATGCCTTATAGTGCGGAAAATACGGTAATTATATTTCAGTGATAGCTTTTGACAAACATGACATTATTTATATGGGAAGTTCCACTACATTTCATCCCCGTAGACTTCTTCTATGGTATACACAACTCCACTGAGCAGCATTTTCTTGCTCACCACTGCTATCGAAACAGGAGTCAAGTGCATTCAGCTAAATCTTGCCCCAACCTACTGAAACAAAATCAAAAGAAATAACTTTAGAGCTTTATTGACTATAATATATATCAATAGCTTTATTGACTACTCAAGTTTGCCATAATGACTGAAGGGCACTATGTCAAGTGTTGACCAAACATTTGGCACACCCGCAGATTGCATGCAAACCACAAAAAAAAAAAAAAATTACTCAACATACTGTACATGACATCGTGTACCTCTACTGCACATACATAATTAATCACACCCTGACATAACTGAATTATTAGTTTTGTGGTGTCAGAACTGTTAGTACACTGCTTGCTTCATTAGATTGTGCAGCTGGCATCAAATATTGTAGCCAGTGAGCGTACCGCATCTCTTACCCTGTGGCTTTACTCTCCCTGCTTGTCCGCCTCCCCTCACAGGGTTTCCTGGACATTGACCTGACAGACCTGCGGAAGGGTGGAGCCAACATTACCGGCTTCCAGCTGGTCAACAACTCCGAGCCCAGTGTTAGTAGAGTCGTCCAGCAGTGGATGGAATTTGACAACAAGGACTCCAAAATGCTCAAGAGTGGACTCAAAGTAACTACAATGTTTACCTTTGCTCACCATCTGTAATTGAGTGTGGATGGAATATACTCCACTGATACTAATGAGTGTCCTCAGGCTTAAACTCTGTAGGATTTTATCAGTATAGTTGACTCGGTTCAAATAAAATAAACAAAACAAAAATGTTTGGAGATGGTCAAAGTAAGAAGGGAGGGTATCGAAAAACAGGTGCCATTAAAGGTTATTTTAGTTCACTAAAACTAATGAAAAAACTAAAACTAAAATTCAAAAAACAACATTGTTACCGAAATAAAATAAAAAAGAAAATGCTTTTTAAAAACCGAAAACTAAGTGAAACTACATTTTATGTTTACAAAACTAACTATAATTATAGCAAACATGTCCTTTGTTTTAGTCTTTGGTACTTAATTTAATGCATGAACCTTTGGGGATGATTTTAAATAGGATTTTAAGTAGATTTATTTTGATATTAACCGGAATAATGACGTTTGAAAGTATATCACACAGAAGTGATGTCATCGAGCAGCAGCCAATAGAAAAGCACCTTCAGATGACATCGCTCCCATGGTGTTTTTTAAATATTGTGCACATGTAATACACATTTTAAAAAAAACAAAAAAAACTAATATAATACTAATACTAAAACTAACTAAAACTAAAACTAAGCATTTTTTTAAAAGAACTAAACTAATAAAAACTAACAGAACCACCCTGAAAACTAATAAGAACTAACTAAAATGAAAAATTCCCAAACTATAAATAACCCTACTGTCGTATTACAAAAAAATTGGTTTATATACTGTAGCATTTTTCTAAATATGCAAAAGAACAAATAAATTATTTGTACAATTTTTAGGACTAAACACAATTTCTCTCCATAACAATATGTGGCCCTTGCGTCCTTTTGATTTTCTGTATGTGGCCCTCAAATGAAAAAGTTTGGACCCCCCTGAACTATATACCATTGGGTACAAGTAAACTTTTGCATGATCCTGTCTCATTTGGATAATTAAAATGCTGCCGTTTTGCAATAAAATTTCCCAATAATGGATTGAACCATCAAGAGTAATGGATCACTGTGAAGCAATTAACTGGATGCAAATGCAAGAATGGCACTGATAGGGATCATCTAGTTAGGTGCGTAATTCAACAAAGATATTTTGGATATTCTGAACGCTCTTCACTCTCACATCACCGCCTATAAAACGATCTGACGTTCTCTCTGATGACCTTTTCTGTGTTTCCAGTATACGGGAGCTTTGACATATGACGGCGTAAAAGTTATGTCAACAGCGTTCCAGAATTTAAGGAGACAGAGGATAGACATCTCGCGCAGGGGCAACGCCGGGGAGTGTCTGGCCAACCCACCAGCTCCGTGGGGTCAAGGCATCGACATCCAAAGAGCCTTGCAGCAGGTCTGCGCACAAACACGCGAACCTCGAGAGCCACACAGCCATTCCTTGAGTGGCACACGGGCTAACAGCTCCTGAGTTGAGGCTGGCTGAGCAAATTAGGGCTCGTTCTGTCATCGAAAGTTCACATGAAGTCGCAGGAAAGTCCCCGGTATCAAAAGTGACATCGAGGCCGGTAAACAATGTCTGCAGGGCAATAACGCTCAGCTGTGATCGTCATGAAATATGACATCAGCAATTGAGTTTAGAAATGAAATATTTGCCAATGAAAAAAAAGAAACAGTGGACTTGCTGTGAGACTTCTCAGAGCCGTACGCAAACAAACACACGCATGCAAAAACATACACACGAGCATGCACTCATCTCGAGTAGGGATGGGCGAGTACCGATACCAGGTATCGGTATCGGGCCGATACCAGCGTTTTTTCAAGTACTCGAGTACTCGTGACACAGACGAGTACAAGCGACCGATGGCAGAAGGGTAGGACGTTAAGTGAGTCCTCCTTGCCTGTAAGTGGCGCTATAGCTTGCAGTAGTTTTTCACCAAAGCTTCACCGGTTTGGAAATACTTCAAAATTGTGAATCTTAAACTAAAAGAGCATTTTTGTGTTTTATTTTGAGCATTAAGACTATTGAAGAGTGACTGTGCTGTTTTTTTGTCAAAATTAAAGGAACTATATTTGTTTAAAAATATCTTTTAGTGATTTTTTTTACTTGTCAAAATGTACTACTGGTATCGACAGTTGGTATTGGTATTGGTGAGTACTGAGGGTCTGAGTATCGGTATCGGTCTGAAAAAAAGTGGTATCGAACATCCCTAATCTCGAGACAATTCTTGAAATAAACAGTACGTAACTAAAAATTAGGGATGGGCGAGTACCGATACCAGGTATCGGTATCGGGCCGATACCAGCCTTTTTTCAAGTACTCGAGTACTCGTGACGCAGACGAGTACAAGCGACCGATGGCAGAGGGGGAAGACGTTAAGTGAGTCCTCCTTGCCTGTAAGTGGCGCTAGCTTGCAGCTGTTTTTCACCAAAACTTCACCGGTTTGGAAATACTTCAAAATTGTGAATCTTAAACTAAAAGAGCATTTTTGTGAGCGTTACGACTATTGAAGAGTGACTGTGCTGCTTTTTTGTGTCGAAATTAAAGGAAATATATTTGTTTAAAAATGTCTTTTAGTGATTTTTTTTTTTTATTTGTCAAAATGTACTACTGGTATCGGCAGTTGGTATCGGTATCGGTGAGTACCGAGGGTCTGAGTATCGGTATCGGTCTGAAAAAAAGTGGTATCGAACATCCCTAATCTCGAGACAATTCTTGAAATAAACATTACATAACTAAAAAAATGTAATTTAAAATGAATTCCCTAATTTTCTCTGAAACTCATAATAGACTTGAGTCCATGTAGAACATATAATGTAATAGCATGCCTGTACGCAGACAGCCCGAGGCTGTGCAGAGGCCCACTCCGTGTCAATCTCGCCATCTGCCTTCAGATAGATTGTGGAATGAAGCTGCGTTCGCTCAATTAACTCCATCATGCCGCCAAGACAAACACCGCACTGTACATGGACACACGCCCCGTCTGTCATTCACCTCCGTAGGGAGGCAGACGCTGCGGTCTCGGACGCATGCCGCACACACACTTGTGAACAAATACATTAGAAAAAAATGGCTTTTATATAGAATTTCTTACTTTATGCCAATTACTGACTCAGTATTTCCAACTCAGGTACGTATAGATGGACTGACTGGCCACATTCAATTCAACGAGAAAGGTCGCAGAACCAACTACACTGTTAGCGTAATGGAACTGGCTCCATCAGGTCCCAAAAAGGTGAGAATTAGCCTACGGGTTCAGCTTTAGATGCGCTTGTTTGTTTTGGAACGCTGTTTTCGATACTCTAAGAAAGAAATTCACTTTACTTTCCACAGGTTGGCTACTGGAATGAAGATGAGAAATACGTGACCACTGCAAGCTTCATGAGAGGCAGCAATGACACATATGGGCTTCAGAACCGAACTTACATTGTCACAACTATCCTGGTGAGTCCGTGTGAAATGGATCTGTAGAATTATTGCACGTTCGGAAATACTCTTTGAAGTCCGGGCACTACACAGTACGAATGTTCGGAGAGGCATTAATTTCCGAACGCACCTGTGTGTTCTAGCAAGACTTTTTCTTGTGTTTTGTTCACAACGAGGCTCAGTATTAATTAACTCGCTAGTCCACACAGCTAGCTAACAACAACGTTAGCCAGCCAACACCGCCACCTACGGAAAAAGCCAGACCAAGCGCCAAAAAATGTTCAACGTCTGATAGCCTATGGTGTTTTTTTTTTATTTTTATTTTTTTTTAATCTCTGGGCATCAGTGCATGTATTATCGCTGGACTTGGAATAGATCTAGCTGAGTTTAAATATTCTCTGCAAGACTCTGGCGGCCGAGCGGGGAAGCTTCCGTGCAGCTAATCTCTGCTGTGAAGGTTGAAGGGTTGAACGATTCCAACAAAGAGTTTTTCCCTGAAGAGAAATTTGACAGAATGAAGTCATGACGTACGCTAGGTGTGGGGAGATCTGATGCACTGTGAGTTAACTGGAAAAATAGAAGCGCATTCCAAGGATGCTGTGTTGTTTCAGACAGCAGATGAATACATTCATAAGTTGTCACTTGGAGGGGCAACAATTTTGTGTCAGAATTATACACAACACAACATTAGTTAGCTAAATTAAAGAACATTTAGATATTGTTTGTTGGTGTCTAATGAAAAGTCAACAGAAAACCTACTTTTGACCATAAAGGTTGCAAGTCACGTAGAGACCCCAAATAACTCTCTGACATAATCTTCAACTATTGTCCCCTTTTCTGGGAAGACAAATTTGTTCTCTGCCTCAAAAGCAAAGAGAAGAGATTAGGTGTTAACATTTATTAAGTTGAAGGGGGGTTGCAGCGCAGAGCTTTTACACCTTTTAACTTTTTTTTTTTTTTTGCCGGCTGAGCTGTTGCTTGAGGCAACCACCGTGCACGTGCAACTTTGTGCCTGACTACAATGGGGGCCGGTTGCAGCCAGTGCAAACAGGCTGTGAGCAGGAGATCTGGAGGAGGGAAGCAGGCTGGCTTGAATGCAACACTAGCACTCAACGTCTTCATGAGTTTGCTTCCACTCTGAAATTGCACACATTATTTTGTTCAAGAGTTTATCTTTAATAATGAATAGCAGCAGGCACGCATGGATTTGCTGGTTGGTTTGGGAATAAAAAAAAAGTTTAGATGTGTTGCTAGATGCTTAAAAAAATTGTCATAAGGGTTTGGAAAAATCGATAAATACGATCGCTAATTAGCTAATTTGGCCACTATCATAGCGGGGGGTTTGGATGTGTGGCAAGACGCTAAAATAATATACACTTAAGTGTTTAGAAAAGTCACTGATATAATCACTAATTAGTGATTATTCATTTATTTATTTATAGCTAATATGGTGACCGTAATAGTTGCCAAATTAGCTACTATATCATAGTAACCAAATTTAGTGATTTTATTTTGCGACTTCTCCAAACCTGCAAGTGACAAGTGACTATTAAAGGGGGAGGAAAAAAAACAAAAAAACAAAAGCTTATTGGGCTACTATCATAATATTGACAGTAGCCAAATTAGCGATTAGCGACCTTTCCCTACTTTCCCCCAAATTAGCAAATTACAAAGTTTAGATTTGTTGCTAGCCTCTTAAAAAAAATAAAAAAATAAAAATTAGGTTTTGGAAAAAAATTTTTTTGCTACAATCAGAGCGATAGTAGCTATTTTAATTAGCTAATTTGGCTACTATTGTAGCGATAGTAGCCAAATAAATGACTCTATTTAGCGACTTTTCCAAACCCTCAAATAACTATATTTTTAAGCATCTAGCAACACCTCTAAACTTTCTAATTGCTAATTTGGGATGTGTTTGTACGGGTGCATTCACGAGTGGGTCGCGTCTGCCATTCCAAGTGCACTACACCAGGTCTTGCTTTATTCCATCGGTGTCAAACTGCAAATCCTCGAGGGCCGCAGCCCTGCAGGTTTTCGAGGCCTCCCATTTTCAACACAGCTGATTCATATTTAAGCTCATCAGCAAGCTCCGCAGGAGCCTGATAATTATCCTGATTACTGAATCCGGTGCGTTGGTGTAGAGAAGCCTCAGAAACATGCAGTACTCAGGCCCTCGAGGACCGGATCTCGACACGTGTGCTTTAGTCTCTCCCTTAGGTGGTGAGATATTACCAGTAGGGTAACAATGATGACCTCAACCATAAAAAGCAGGAGAACTTCGATAACATACAAAGGAATAATGCGTTCTTCCTTCTTTATACTAAATATGGCATTTGTTCACTTCAGCACAATAAAATACATAATTTCTGGGTCTTGCAGCCATTCCATTCTTAATGGACAATTCCTCTCATGTCTTAAAATCTATGTGAAATGTATTTTTGGAGAAAGGCAAAACGAGGCCCCAGGTGTAAAGGCAGCAGTAATACCTCATGGCACCCAATCAGTGCACAAATGTGGCTGTGTAATTACTGTTACAGACAGACGTCGGAATAGAGGACAGCCAAGCTATACACATTTGCACGCACACACACTAATCCTTTTTTCAAAGTCCAAGTCTAATCATCTATATTGTCTTCCTCACTGTCCCCTCTGGCCCATGTGTCATTGTTGTCATACTAATTGTTTGCATCTGAATTACACAGCAATACCGTCAAAGGATGCGGCCCAATTACAATTATGTAATCTCATTTAATTAATGTTGCTTCCAATTCTTGCGGAGCGACAAATGCAGTTTCATCTCAATAATATGTTTTCCAAACAACAAGATTTCAGATGGATTACTGTGCTGCATAGACTGCACCCAGCTTTAATATGAAGCATAATGCTGTCTATGCTTTAATTAACTTGAAAAATGTCTCACTGTGGCGAGCTAAATTATGCTCACAGTAGCTTGTGCCATATTGGCCGAATATCCAGAGACTTTTTGTTTTGGTAGGTTATTCTTATTTTAACACATATTTCAGTCATTCCATCATTTCAATTGCTTTGTATGCTCTGTATTTATCAGGAATCACCGTACGTGATGCTTAAGAAGAAACATGAGCAGCTTGTTGGGAACGATAAGTACGAGGGCTACATCGTGGAGCTGGCTGCAGAGATAGCCAAACATGTTGGCTACCAGTACAAACTGAAGATTGTTTCGGATGGCAAGTATGGAGCCAAAGACCCTGAAACCAAAATGTGGAATGGAATGGTTGGAGAGCTTGTGTATGGGGTGAGTGTACTGCTTTATCGGTTTCTATTGACAAGAGGTGTAAAGGCTAGTGTGCTGCGCTGCGTTGTACTGAGGAGAGAAGCATTTTGTATACTGTCTGTATTTTTTGTACTTAGTCTCGATTCACAGATATATATATTTCCCCAAAATATTAATGTCAAGATATAAGTGCCTATTAACTCATTTGCTCCCAAATAACGTGTAAATACGTTTTTTTTATGTTGTAAGTGTCCCAAAGACGTATTTATGTTTTTTGGGTTGTTGTTTTTTATGCTAGAGCATTCAGAAGGCTTTGATGCAGCCTCTCAAGTGCAAAGAACGGTTGCAGAAATGGTAGTTTTTACACAAACGGCCAGCAGGTGGCAGCAGAGCAAAGGAGATCACCCAGGGTCATCTAGAAAAAAAAAAAGCTAAATTACTTAGAATTTTAAATAGATTTGTGAAAACTGATTAAACTTAGCCCTCTTCTAATGCTAATTGCTGCAAAACGAAAACAGATAGAAACATACTTTTTTTCTGATGAAAGAAGAGACTTTAATCTTTCTTTTGGTAGGTTCCATGCTTTTATAGCAATTGAACACAATATTCTGTGGGCCTTGCAAAATCAGTCAAAATCCAGTAAAACAGCCGGGAGCGAACGGAATTGCTTCTGTGAAAATGGCTGGGAAATGATCCGGATGTTAAAATAAACTAAATACAGCAAGAATTCTGAGTCCTTTGCATATTTTCACTTCCTTCAGAAAGCAGACGTGGCAGTTGCTCCTTTGACCATCACCCTGGTCCGAGAGGAAGTCATCGACTTCTCCAAGCCCTTCATGTCGTTGGGTATCTCCATCATGATCAAGAAACCCACCAAATCCAAACCTGGAGTCTTCTCCTTCCTGGACCCCTTGGCTTACGAGATCTGGATGTGCATCGTGTTCGCCTACATCGGCGTCAGCGTCGTGCTGTTCCTCGTCAGCCGCTTCAGCCCGTACGAGTGGCACGCGGACGACTACGAGGAAGGAGGAGAGCCGCAGAGCCCTACTCAGGCGGCGGCCTCCAACGGGCTGCAGCAGGGCCAAACCACGACGCAATCCAACGCAAACCAGCAAAGTCCGGAGCAGACCAACGAGTTTGGCATCTTCAACTCCCTTTGGTTCTCGCTTGGGGCCTTCATGCAGCAAGGCTGTGATATTTCACCACGGTAAGACCTCTCATTTAGATCACCGCATCTTTCTGTCTTTGGCTCAAACCAATCAACCGGCCATTGGAGCTTTTTGATTTACAGTAACTCTTTGAAAGATCCTGATGGGAGTATTGAACGTTCTGTCGGCTCCCATTAGTGCTCTCATATGTAGTGGCAAGAAAACCATTCTCCAAAGGTCACCAATTAAAAATCTCATTAAGCGTCTTGAAATTAAAGACACTGAGGTCGACATTCTGAGCTTTCCGGAGAGACCGGCAGGAGAAAATGAAAGGATCATGTTAGTGTTATCACTGTTCGCGCGAGTCTGACCTAGCAGATACAGGAGAGGTCAGGAGCTTCTTGTCTCTTTAAACATTAAAACAGATTTGCATAATTTATAAACACAAAATTGGATATATGTATGTCTAATTTAGCTACAGTGCAGATCTGCTGTGATCAAAGGATCGTAGTAAGGTTTAAATGAGATGTGAAACACTGACGATGAGTGTGATTTAAAGGTCGGTTTTAAAACCTTACATGACTTCAGTTGACATATTCCATGCTTCTTTGAGACTTTAAAATGCAAATTGTCAAGCTTGCTGTGTATTCTGGGATCTTTACTCATAACAGAAACCCACCTGAAATGACATCTCAGTCAATCTGACAGCACAAATCATCCCAGCTGTAAATAGTGACTGTACGAGCTGGTGTTTTTTCATCTAAAACCGTCGAGCTATATATAGAATTTGTTGTGAAACTTGTTTCTGAAAAACAGAAATAAATGACTGCAATTATAGTCTAACATTGTTTTAGCTTTCATCTTGTGCTTGACTCGCATCCACTGTACACAAATAGCTTTGGGAGTGGTGAGGTAGAGAATCTGCGTACCTGTACAATTGTCTGGAGATTGCAGTTCTTCATGCTCGATGTAGTTGAATGTCCGAGCGCTGCCAGTGAATGCAATCAGATTTCTCTGCCAAGTGTCTTGCAGGGCCAGTTTCACCATCCTCTCTCATTTTTTTTGGTAACATGCATACAAGCATGTTTCTGATAACACACTGGGAACTGAGTAGGTCTCCTTTTAGAATGTGTGTTTGATTAGGTAACGTTTAGCAACAAGTACGGCATTCAATGGCATCCATTAACCGATGTAATCGTGTCCAATAGGGTGGCCAAGTGTGCAGTACGTGTCCTCGAATATCAACACAGTGAATGTTTCACCCCGCTCAGTATTACCCTGAGGGAATCGCCCTCTCCTTAAACATTTGGGTGACCCAGTTACTTTAGTTAGCGCGGCTCTTATTCACACGCTGAGGTGGGTGTAGATGGAGTCCCGAAAGTCAAAAAAAAAAAAGTTATTGTCTTGGTTTTGTCTGCATTTGTATAAACTCACATATTTTCCCAAAGTTTTTCCTCAACACAACCCACGAGATATGTTAACAGGGAAGTGCTATAGTTTATTTTCACAGCAGTATTCGCAGTAAGATCTCTCAAAACGCTGCATGCTTTTGTCTTCAGACGTTTCAGCTCTTCACTATAGTGAGACTAAAATTTCACGAGGTCCCCTTGAAAGTTTGTCGTGTTTTGTTTGTGGTAGCTTGGGTTCAAGTTTAAAAGGGAGGTCAACCCAAAGAATTATTTCAAATAATATGCTCTATGCACACCCACGAGTCTACACGCGGTATTATGATTAACTCATTTGCTCCCAATAACGTGTAAATATATATTTTTTTTTAATGTTGTAAGTGTCCCAAAGACGTATTTATACGTTTTTTTTGTTTGTTTGTTTTTTATGCTAGAGCATACAGAAGGCTTTGATGCAGCCTCTCAACTGCAAAGAACGGTTGCAGAAATGGTAGTTATTACACAAACGGCCAGCAGGTGGCAGCAGAGCAAAGGAGATCAACCAGGGCCATGTAGAAAAAAAGCTTAATTACTTACAATTTTAAATAGATTTGTGAAAACTGATGAAACTTAGCTCTCTTCTAATGCTAATTGCTGCAAAACGGAAACAGATAGAAACATACTTTTTTTCCTGATGAAAGAAGAGACTTTAATCTTTCTTTTGATAGGTTCCATGCTTTTATAGCAATTGAACACAATATTCTGTGGGCCTTGCAAAATCAGTCAAAATCCAGTAAAACAGCCGGGAGCGAACGGGATTGCTTGTGTGAAAATAGCTGGGAGTGAATGAGTTAATATTGTATTTGTGGAAAATCCACCCATTTTTATCCATCTCACGGGCGGCCATTTTGCCACTTGCTGTCGACTCGGCTTCAGAAAACAGGTGAGCCACTGGTCGTTATCGAGCCCTGGGCAACTGTGATGTTATTTTCAGTCGGCAGCAAGTGCTAAAATGGACGCCCCCTGAGATGGATCAAAATGGATGGATTTTGCTGCTTAATTCATATTCCACAAACACAATATTAAAAAGAATGCTCTATAGATTAACTCATTCACTGCCATTGACGGATATACACGTCAATGGGAACGGAATTGACTTAACTCATTCACTGCCATTGACGGATATACACATCAATGGCAGTGAATGAGTTAATGGAGGCACATGCAACATGCTAATGTAAGGAAAAATGTTGGTTTACCCTGTGAAATATTGTTGTCTGTTCTTTTATTGAATGTATGTATTATTAAACGTCATTATTCCGCTTTATATCAAAATACATCTCCTAAAAATCACATTTAAAATCGCTCATGCAGTCAATCAATTACCAAAAACTAAAACAAAGGACGGGCGGCACGGAAGTCGAGTGGTTAGCACGTCCGCTTCCCAGTTCTGAGGTCTCCGGTTCGAGTCCAGGCTCGGACCTTCCTGGGTGGAGTTTGCATGTTCTCCCCGTGCCCGCGTGGGTCTTCTCCGGGTACTCCGGTCTCCTCCCACATTCCAAAGACACGCATGGCAGGTTAATTGGGCGCTCCGAATTGTCCCTAGGTGTGCGTGTGCGTGTGAGTGTGGATGGTTGTTCGTCTCTGTGTGCCCTGCGATTGGTTGGCAACCAGTCCAGGGTGTCCCCCGCCTACTGCCCAGAGCCAGCTGAGATAGGCGCCAGCAGCCCCCGCGACCCTTGTGAGGAATAAGCGGTCAAGAAAATGGATGGATGGATAAAACAAAGGACATGTTTGCTATAATTAGAGTTAGTTTTCGTTTTAATTTTATTTCGGTGACAATATTGTATTTTGAATATTAGTTTTATTTATTTTTCATTAGTTTTAGTTAATACCCTCCCTTCTTACTTTGACCATCTCCAAACATTTTTGTTTTGTTTATTTGTCAAATGCTATTTTTAGCACGTCGCGGGCCACTGAAAAATGCACGGCGGGCCGCAAATGGCCCCCGGGCCGTAGTTTGGACACCACTGATGTAGAAGCTCGCTGATTATTTGTCTCTAATAAGAAAGGACAGAATGTTCTGGAGGTGCACTAAGCTCAGAGGAAGCGTTAATTTTTCCTGTTTTCGATTACTGTATGCCTGCACGTGTTTGTGCGTGTGTTCCTTCGTATACTGTATGATGAATGTGTGCGCACACACGCTTGCAGGCATTCAGTGTTACATAGTCATACACTAAAGGTGGTACATGAACGTGTACAGTGTGTGTGCGTGTTTGTTTATTAGACACTCTGCTGCTCCTTCTATTTATTCTCACTCTATTGTGCTCTTTCTAAATGTCAGCACTGTCAGTCAGGCCTCCCATAGGCCGCAGTCCACGCTGGTGGCTTCTCCTTCTGTTTATCTCTGCACATGGCTAAATGCCCTCCACAAACACATACCGCCTTCAATCCGTCCATCAACCTGTCTTTCAAAATCAGTCCTTGGATCCAATTTTCTGTCTTGTTTCTCCAACCGTCATTTTCGATGGCTCTTCCTCCACTTGTGCTTGTTTTTTTTTTTGTTTTTTTTGTTTTTTTAATTAGGTCAGGCAAGGCTTTCCATCTCTTTGCGGTGCCACCTTATGGGAAACGTTAAATTACAGGGTTCAATTCTGGGGGCCTCTGCTGTTTACAATGTATCTGCTGCAACACTTTGACTGCCACACGCTCTCCAAAAAGTCAACACCCACAGTGCCAGCCAATTTTGAGCATTTTCACTCATCTTTCAAGGCAAACTATTGTGTGCTATGACTACATAAACATGGTGGCTCGTAGTGTTGTTCCGATACCGTTTTTTGGCCTCCGATACCGATACCCAGCTTTGCGGTATCGGCCGATACCGATAACGATACCATACCGATACTTCAGTTTTTTTTCCCCTCAACATGAAAAAGCTGTCCTGCTATTGGTTCAGAGCATTCAAGGGCCAATAGGATATCTTTGATCGGCATGCAGTGAACATGTCACGTACCAGTGAATGTCGTGCACCAGCAAAACACAAGATGCTGCATCCAAAATCCTATATTAGTGTTGGAATTAATGGTTTCGGCATGTTACTTGTGAGTACTCACCGATACCGATACCACTGTTTTAATGCAGTATCGGCACCTCTGTCGATACCGGTATCGGTATCGGAACAACACTAGTGGCTACCATATGAAAGATTGGATTCCATTCTTTCATTAAAAAAAAAGAAGGTGCATTTCTATCTTATTCCGTTCTTTAGGAATCACCATTTGAAAATAGGTCATTTGAGTGACATGAGCGACAATAGAAAAAGATAAGGAGAAAACGAGCTTTTTTGTGAAAAGATACATTTTCTGCACAACAGTGACTAATATTTTTTGTTTAGTTACGCTTTGTGAATTATATTTAATGGGTCAAATGCTTTGATCATTCACGTCATTCTTGAAAACGTTCCATTTCATCAGATTCCGTCATGTTTCCTCGTAATTTCAAATAGCGGCAGCCCATTGAAAAAGAGATACAATGCTGCCATCTGCTGGCCATAGATAGTGTGTTTTTTTCTTTTTTTTTCTGCTCAGTCGTGAAACCAAAGCTGCCCAAGATATTGTGCTGCCCATAGAGAAAAAAACAAAAAACAAAACAAAAACTAGTTGACGTCAATTAACGTTAATGGCAGTACTCGTTGGGATTTCCGTTAACGTCAATTAACGTTAACGGCAGGGAAGGAGTTGAGAAAACAGTCGAGTGATGGGAGTCAGTATCCTAACTGTGTGATTTGCAATTTCAAGTTGAGCAGCTCTAGTCCAACACAACCAGCAAAACTAAAGGAACACTTCCTGAATCTGCATGGAGATGGGGAATACAACAACACAACGCTTCTGAATTCAAGGTGAAGAAAGTCAGATTCGATGAAAAGGCTACTCTCTCTGTTCATTTTGTTCACCACTAAACTCTATATCAGGGGTGTCAAACTCATATTAGCTCAGGGGCCGCATGGAGGGAAATATTTTACGAAGTGGGTCAAATCGGTAAAATAATGGTATATAACTTAAAACAATTACCGTCAATTATACGCAGATTTTTGCGATTGTTTTTTTTTTTTTGACACCACTGCTCTATATCTATGTCTTCATTAAAAAAATAATAATAATAATAATAATGTTTCATTTATCAATAAAGAAGGGTTCGGTGAATGCGTATAGGAAAGTGGTGGGGTTCAGTACCTCCAACAAGTTTGAGAACCATTGCTATAGAACATTTGACAACACAATTCCATTTGACGTTTGATGTCAATGTTCCTTTCGGGAGGGTCATTACTCTTTACATCTGTTCTCACTGCCATTTATCATATTCGCCCAGTATAAGAGTGGGTGTGCGTGCATGTTTGCATTCCATATGTGGCCTGAAAACTGCCCGATGAAGCTTTTTCCTCTTCACGTTGTCCGCATTGCTCCACTTTTATGACTCCAGACTGAAACTAATGAGCTCTGTCACTCACACTCTTGCCTGGCGGTAAAGGATGTATCACATGTAACCTGGGAGGATGGTGTGTGTGATCTGTGAGCTATTTTGATGTTTTCTCTTTGAACCTACCAACCACCGGAAAAAGTGATGGGGAAAAAAAATAACACTTGCCACCTCAGTTTCTATATTCATGTTCTTGTGTTAAACTATAACTTGAACCCAGTTTGTCAAATTTCACCTTTTTTTTCTTAATAATGAGCAGCACTTTTGCCTTCAAGGATGAGCTCAGATCGGTTCAGCTGAGTTAATTAACACGGGTGACTCCAGCCATAGTCAAGTCCAAATTTTAAAGCATGTTCATCAAAATTATTGTATAATAGCAGTCTAAATCTCAATCCAGCATTATCATCATTTTAAACGATGTGTCCAGTGCGCTCATCTAAGTCTTTTGCATAATGTTGAAACAAACCATAAAATAAACAAAAATGTTTGTGTTTGACAGGTTATTTCTCTCTTTAAAAATAATTATTTTTGCCAATGACGTCAATAATATTGGAAGCCGCCTTTCTCTCCCTTTTAACTCATTCTATCCCAAAAACGTGTAAACATGTTTTAGAATACTTTGGCCTCCACTCCTAAAAACGTATGTATACGTTTTTTCTTTTTTCTTTTTATGCAACAGTAAACAGAAGGCTTTGATGCAGCTTCTGACATGCAAGCTCAAAACTAGAGTCAATAACAGTAGAAGAGTCAACAGCAGAAGAAGCCGTGTGAAGATTTGGCCCATTTTGCGTGGGTGCGATGTGTGTTCAGTTGTGCTTTGCAACTCTATGAGATTTTTTTTTATTATTATTATTATTCTAAGAAGAAGTAACATTGTTACATTAAACAAATGTTGATAGCGAACACATATTTCCAAATTTTAAATTTTTAATCGAATACTGTTTAACATGCTTTTATTCAAGTAAAGCACTACATGTTATTAAATTACTAGACAACTTTAGAATGTTTTTGCATATTTCATCTGTTGCTGTTTAATTTCAAAATAATAACCACTAGGGCTGGGAATCTTTGACTGTCTTACGATTCGATTCGATTATGATTTTTTGGGTCTGCGATTCGATTCAGAATCGATTTTCGATTCTCGATTCAAATGGTTTTCGATTCAAAATGATTTCTGCTTCAATTTGATCTACTGCAGTCTGCTTTGCCAGACAAAAATGACAAATAGAGACATGTCTTTTTTTTTTTTTTTTTTTTTATAAACATTTCTTCATTTTGTATTGTAAGTGCCTTTTTCCACAAAAACAGCATGTGGGCTACAACTGCCTTTTCCCCTTCTTCTTCATTTCTAATTTAAATAAAATCAATTTTGGGATATTAAATATCGGTTCGATTCGATTAATAAATGAGAATATTGATTCTTTTATGAATCGATTTTTTTTTTGCACACCCCTCATAACCACCAAATTTTGACTTAGACTTGACTTTATTGATCCCTTTGGGATGGCTCCCTCTGGGAAATTTACATGTCCAGCAGCAATGAGAATAGATAATAAATTAAAAAAAATAATTCAATCAATCAATAAATAAGGTTATTACACCAGAGATTGAATTAATTGAACTGAATTACATCCGAAAGCAGTTATGCTTACTAAGCATAAACACAAATTGTATTTTCAATCAAGAGAATTGCTCATCTCAGTATGCACAAATGTTTTTGTTTTTCGTATCATTATAATTAAGAACATGTTAGCTGGAGTTACATTTCACTGAGTTGCATAATTGCGGCATTTGTGAGCTGCTGTCACAGCGATTGGGGATGAATGATTTATTCATACAGGGAGTTCATTTTGGTACGCAGCTTCACTTGTGTTTTATTTATCTGAAAAAAAAACAAAAAAACTCATGCAGGCGACTTATGATCATACATGCACGCCCGCTCACGACCAGAAACCAGTGCGGCACACAAGCGAGTTGCACAAACCCCAACGGGAACTCAAAGGGGTTTTCACACTTTGTACATAGACGAAGATGGTTTTCCCTTCGAGATGTATACTTAATCTGCATTTAAAAGACACTCACACCCTTGTTTAAGGCAGCGGTGGGGTTTGCTGCAATCAACTGGTGATGGCATGTTAATGGCTTATCAGTCAATCGTGCGTCTGTTAGCCGCTGATTTAAGAGGAGACCTAATGAGAATTTTCCCACCGTAGTGGCAATTCCGTCACACATTGGGAATGGCTGCTCTTATTGGACTTGCAGAGAGCCAGGCAGAGAAATTAGATCACTAAAGACTCTCTCAGCTCAGCTGTACAGTTTGGAGTGCAGAGTGTGCTACCATGGCAACGGCAAGGAGATGTTCTTCGAAGAGCAGTGCAAGCTTCCGTGCCAATGGATGAAATGACAATGGCGCAGCTACATATCTAATGTTGCGATTATTTGATGTATTACTTAATTTCTGTTCTGTGATGTTTTGCATATGAACGTTGGCACTCTCACTGTTTGTTAGCACGGAGATATGTGCAAGAGCCAAAGTCACTGCATCCATGATTAGAAAAGTTGAACGGCATCAGCCCATCTCTGTTGTCATCCACACACACGTGGAAAAAAAAAAAAAAAAAAGAAAAAGTGTCGTTAGTATACCATCTTTCAGTGCAGCTGTGGCATGCTGGCAGCATCATTTTCATACTCTGTTTTTCATGCATCAACATGCTAATATTGACCTTTAGAAGGAATGAGGAGGGAATGTTTATGAAATCATTATTTCTCTTACCAGCTCAAGTTTGCAGATTACTGTGGTGTTGGAGATAAAAGCTCTCGGATATTTGAATAATCCTAAAGATGCGAGTAGTCAAGCAAAAATTCTACTCTTGCTATTGTCCATTACACACTTCTTATTTCACCGTGTCTCCGATCATTTCTGTGGTTTGCCTCTGCTACTTGTTTTATGACCTAACATTTTTCCTCAGAGGAACAAAAAGAGAAAAAGTTCATTAACTCCGACTTCGGTTTCACTTCATTAAGCACTAAAAGCATTTTGTTGCACAAACCACTACGCCGTACAATTTCAGAGTCGGATGATTTTTCAAACCACAGCAGAAGAACAAAATTGCCTTAAAGTCACACTATGATTAGATGCTGTTTCATTCTCATTTAAAACTCTGTACTTCCTAATCTGTTCGTAAACTGGCTGATTTCTGTACATTTCCCGAAGTTATTAGTCACTGCTTATTAGCATATCTGATGGAAGATGCTGGCCATGGCAATTGCTAATTCTCTTCCTGCTACAGTTGAATACAAATGCCAAGCACACACATACAAGGTCTGTCAGAAATCCAATTCCTAAATACAATCATCAATTAGTGAGGCCAAAGTGGAGCCCTTGGATCCTATTATACTTTCAGCCTAAAAATGGGTTCCATCTTATTTTTGTTCTGAGGTAAATCTAGTAGGTACGCTACGCCTCCTTGGGCTTTCCGGTGCACCAAACTGTCACAATCTGGTATTTTGGTGTCAAAAATTACACTCATTTTTAGACTCGGTAAAAGCAGGTCTAAATGGTAGCGTAGGTGGTGCATTTAATAGGAGGCACAGGCAGACAGATCGGCGCACCGCAGACGTGGGTGATGGACATCATCGTATATCATTCATGAATATGACAACAGCGCCGTCATGGTGTGTGGAGCGAGTGGATGAGTGGAGATGGACCCAATGGTGGAAAAGCAAGGCCGGGAGACAATCAGGAATGAGAATAACTATATTGATTTATTGATTGAAACCAAGTAGAAGACCGGATGGGATGTGAGCGGACTGGTTGCCATGACTGGCCTGAACGTGGACAGACTGGGAATGATGTGGACAGACTTGGCATGATGTGGACAGACTTGGCAGGACGTGGACAGACTTGGCAGAACGTGAGGGAGACACTTGGCTTGGACGTGGAGAACTTGACCAGATGTGGAGAAACTTGACCAGACGTGGAGAAACTTGACCAGACGTGGAGAGCTTGACCAGACGTGGAGAAACTTGACTAGAAGTGGAGAAACTTGACTAGACGTGGAGCGCTTGACCAGACGTGGAGAAACTTGACTAGAAGTGGAGAAACTTGACTAGACGTGGAGCGCTTGACCAGACGTGGAGAAACTTGACTAGAAGTGGAGAAACTTGACTAGACGTGGAGCGCTTGACCAGACGTGGAGAAACTTGACCAGACGTGGAGAAACTTGACTAGACGTGGAGAGCTTGACCAGACGTGGAGAAACGACCAGACGTGGAGAAACTTGACTAGACGTAAACACTACCAACACAGCACTGTATATTGTGCATGGGAGGAATTCCATTGGCATGTGATAAGCATGAAAAATATTAATTACAGACAATTTTGGATATTGTTTTGAAAGAATGACAAAATTTACTTGGCTGATGATTGCATGCTCCCCCTTATTTTCATAGTTATATATATAAGCGCCACGGCTTTTTTTATTATCCACTCAGGGGAAATGTGTCAAACAATATACTGTGTGCTTAGGTGATAATAAGTGATGCCTTTTGGTCCAGTCACAGCCCCTTTATAGTGACCCAATGGCGCCTCTTGAGAGTGACAGCATTATTGCAACACAAGGCTAATTGGCAGTCGGAGACCAGAATTCTCCCATCATTAACTCATTCACTCCCACCCATTTTCACTGATGCAAACCCCTTTACTGGATTTTGACTGCTTTTGCAAGGCCCACGGAGTATTTGTATTCTATTGCTATAAAACATGGAATCTACCAAAAGAAAAATTAGCATCTCTTCTTTCATCAGGAAAAAAAGTACATTTCTATCTGTTTCCGTTTTGCAGCAATTGGCATTAGAATATAGCTAAGTTGCATCACAATTTTGTTTAAAACGGTGGGGAAAAGAGTTTTTTGCAACATGGCTCTGTTTGATCTCTTATACTCTGCTGCCACCTGCTGGCTTTTTTTGTAATAACTACCATTGCTTCAAGCGTTTTCTTCAGTTTAGAGGCTGCATCAAAGCCTTCTGTATGCTCTAGCATGAAAAAAAAAACATTAAAAAATGCGTATAAATACGTCTTTGGGAGCAAATGAGTTAATTAATTGCATACACCAAGAAGTTGTTGTTTTTTTTTGTTTTTTTTTATTCCCCTGTTAGCATTCCCAAATCACTACCCTTGAATATATGGAACACCTTCCAAATGACTTATCAGTTAATCATTTACAGCCTTTATCATCCACAACCGCATTCGCCTAAACAGCAACCAAGCTGTTCTTTCATTACCAATTCTTTTCGTCATTAAATGAAATGAAAAAAAAAAAAAAAAAAAAAAAAAAAAGGAGGAGGCGGAATGAATAATTGATTAATAATAGCTGTTACAAGGCTAAGAAATTACAGTCCTACTTGGAGGTGTTCCCTTACAGTAATGAGACAGCTTAGTTTTTACCAAGGCTCTTAGGTAGGCCGCCGCTTGCAACTAATGTTTGATGAGAGCAAGAGAGGCTCCGCGGAATGAGCTTGGGGAGGAAACAAAAAGGAACAAACAGGTCTGGGCTGTGCCAGGTGCTCTCCTCTTTGAGTGTGGAGGACTGCAGTCACACATACACACACACAATGGAAATGGTGACCTGGTTGTTCTCTTGCAGTGACTTACTCGCATGCACACTCCAACAAAAGTGTTGCGCACACTTGAATGCCTCCGTGTCTGTGCCAAGGTGTGGACCACAACAAAGCCCTGTCAGCCCCCCTCCCCCCAGCACATCATCAGCAGACAGGGAGAGGCGGGCACGGCGGAAATTGTGGGCGGATGGAGGAAAGAGCATAAGAAAGAACAAGATAGAACGAGGGCAATTGAAGGAAAAGGATTAAACAGATGTTTACTGGCATCTCCCGAGCCCAGCAGCGGCAGCAGGAGTTTACTTTTAATCTCTGTCATTTCTCCCTCAGAACTGTCAGTCTGTCTCTCAAGCAAGCCACCCCCACGTTCGCTCTTTCTTCCCTAAACTTGTTGTTGCATACCCCCAAAAAATCTTAATCACTTTCTGTGCCTTCATCAGAAGAATTTTAGCAGTTCTTCTGGCTCCCTTTTTTTTTTTTTTTTAATTATCTGATGATGTTTACGTGTTAAAATGTCTTCATCGAACGTATATTCACTGGCAACAACACTGTATAATCTAATGACATTATTGTTACAGGGTCAAATAATTATGCATTTCACTGCAAAAGTACAATATTTCACGTTTCGATGCTCAGTGTAGTTTTAATTTAACAGTATTAACTCATTTGCTCCCAAAGACGTATTTATACGTTGTTTTTTGTATGCTAGAGCATACAGAAGGCTTTGATGCAGCCTCTGAGCTGAAGAGAATGCTTGAATCAAAGGTAGTTATTACAAAAACGGCCAGCAGGTCGCAGCAGAGTATAGAAGATCAACTGGGGTCATGTTGCAAAATGCTCTTTTCCCCACTGTTTTAAACAGATTTGGGAATAATATATTCCAATGCTAATTGCTGCAAAACGGAAACATAAAAATATACTTTTTTTTTTTTCTAATGAAAGAAGAGATGCTAAACCTTCTTTTGGTAGGTTCCATGTTTTTATAACAAATAGAACACAATATTCTGTGGGCCTTGCAAAATCAGTCAAAATCCAGTAAAACAGCTGGGAGTGAATGAGTTAATCATGGGAGTTGCACTTAGGCCAGGGGTGTCCAAACTACGGCCCGGGGGCCATTTGCGGCCCACCACTGTTTGTTTTTTGTTTTGTTTTTTCTCTTCTTTTTTCCTTTGTTTTATTTATTTATTTATTTTTTAGAGCGAACTAGGCGATACCACTGTTTTAATGCAGTATCGGCGCCTGTATCGGTATTGGAACAACACTAGCCTATTTGCATGTTCATTTTTATAGTAGTAGTTTACAATCACGTGCAAATTGGAAGTAAGGAGGTGGAGAGGGTTTGAAATGAAGTGGCAGTATTTTATTTTACTTTTTTTTTTTGTCAAAGTCTAGAAAGCGAAGATGAACATCACCCATACAATCACGCACACACACACCAAGCAAACGGCTGTGCATTCTCCACACTGCAAATTTCAAAGCCTCGCCATATACTTTATGTCTCCACTGGCTGCTCTTTCATCATCTAGTCGTCATCTAAAAAAAAAACATCTCAAATGATTACATTTTAGCCTCGCGCTCTTTTCCCTATATACTTAATCTCCGCTTTGTGTTCATACTCTGTTTAGCCTGCCACGAAGGTGCAATCAGGAAAGCGGCCTTTTGTGTCATGTTCATTGCGCCAGCTCTGCTGCTCTGTACCGTGGCAGAGACCCAAAGTGGAACGCGACACAATTTGAAGCATTGCTGTTGAAGATAGCAGCTTATGGAAAGATGTACTTGCAGGACATTCTGTTCAAATCATAGAATCCCAGTTTCAGATTTGTGGGTTGTTGTTTTTTTTCCTGTGATTTATATTTGCATTAGGCACATGAAATACAGAGAGCCTGTTTATGGATGAAAAACGAGCGAATGTTAAGCTTGAGAGGATGGAAAATGAATTGAACCATTTGAACAAACATTGGCTCGTGAGCAACAATTTCGAATGCCGTGAAGAAGTAGTGCATTAACACACGGCAACATGGGTAGATGAAGGAAAATCATTTTGCAGAAGAATTTTGAAAGTTGTGAAGAACACAATTTGTTAATGACATCAGCAACAACCACCAAAGGTCGCAAACACGAAGAAAAGCAGCGACACTACCACGCATTAGCAAGAATGGGAAGGCCAGGCTGAAATTTGTCAAAAACTTGACGGTACTCAAGACAGGATGAAAAACAGCCGATGTTTTGTCATAGGCTGGCGCTTGCATGGCTTCTTTTTTTTTTTTTTTCTAAAGTAGGCTCATTAATCTTCATTGGTAAACAAAATGACGGCAGCAGCAAAATGAACACAATTTTCTACAGAAAAATGTTGTCTTGGCAATATAAAGAAAAATGCAACCAAACTAATTGGGAGATTTTTCATCACCCAGCAAGACACTGATTCGGAAAAAAAAAACACTGCCAGGAAAACAAAGGGAAGAAGCCAAGTGAACTGGCCAAGTCAAGCTCCAGACTGAAACCCTATAGAGCATGGATTTATCCATCCATCCATCCATCCATCCATTTTCTGAACCGCTTGCTCCTCAGGGTCGCGGGGGGGGGAAGCCTATCCCAGCTGGATATGGGCAGTAGGCGGAGTACACCCTGAACTGGTTGCCAGCCAATTGCAGGGCACAAAGAGACGAATGCACTCACAAGAACACCTTGGGACAATTTTAGAGCGGCCAATTGATCTGCCATGCGTGTCTTTGGAATGTGGGAGGAGACCGGAGTACCCGGAGAGGACCCACGTAGGCACGGGGAGAACATGCAAACTCCACCCGGGAAGGCCGGAGCCTGGACTCGAACACGAGTCCTCAGTACTGGGAGGTGGACGTGCTAACCACTCAACCCCGCCCCCGCATTAATTTATTTATTTATTTTATTTATTTATTTTGACTTTTATATGCATCATCAAAAATATGCAGGTGGTTGGTGATGTGAAAGGTTCACAGGCTTGATACAGTTTTTTGTTTTTTTTTGCATGCAAAGGATCTTCAATGAAATATGAAGTTTGAATCTTGATGCTATTTTGTCACCTACAAATTCCATGATTTGCTACTAATGTTATTTTCTAGGTTTGCGTCCAATACGGATGTAAATACATGAAATTAAAAGACGAACTATTTGCTCTTTTGTTGTGTATATATATATATATATGTATATATATATATATATATATATATATATATATATATATATATATATATATATATATATATATATATATTTTTTTTTTCTTTTTTTTTTTTTTTTTTTTTTTTTTTTTCTAAATCTTCATGACGAAAATGCAAATGCTTCATACTCAACACTCGCATGTCATTTAATGATGACCTTTGACCACCCGCTGATGTCGTCCCTCTGGTTTCAGCTCTCTGTCTGGCCGTATTGTTGGAGGTGTCTGGTGGTTCTTCACCCTCATCATTATCTCATCCTATACTGCCAACTTGGCTGCATTCCTGACAGTGGAGCGGATGGTGTCTCCTATCGAGAGCGCTGAAGATTTGGCCAAGCAAACAGAGATTGCATATGGGACACTGGATGCTGGCTCAACAAAAGAGTTTTTCAGGGTGAGAACTTTAAAAGTGAATGGATTTCAATCACTACAAAGTGCACATTTGCGCAAAAATGATTTTTTTTTATCTTTGTTGCTGTAACATGCATAAAAAGCCGCAAGCTGGCACAAACTTTTGAGGGCACTGTTTTTAGCTGTTTTAACTGCCTTTTTGTGTGTTTGAATGAACTCACCTCAAGATTTTTGGTTTTTTTTTTGTTTGTTTGTTTTTTTACTCTTGTTATCAAACACCGAATCGTTCAAGTTGATACTTATATTTCACCAACATCAAAACAAAACCTGAAAATGATGTTAGGCTCCTACTTGATTATTAATTAATTTACTATGCTTTTTGCCAGACCATTAAAAACGCCTTTAATACTTCCCAAAAGCAAATGACTGCGCATAACTCTTTTTTCTTTGTTCTTTTTTTTTTTAGGTCATAGAGCCATGAGTAATGCATAAAATGAAATGATGATCTGACAAAGCAGTTTAATAGTAGGAACTAAATCTGTACCGACTTACCTTTGCGGCTGACATTGATCAGTGCAGCGAAGCATTGCAGCAATCCATTTTTAACAAAACTATTGGTGTGTGATGCAAAACAGCTGTATTCATTCACTCGAGTTAATTATCAGTGTTAATACCCCATTCTGACATCAGCAGTTTTTTGATCTTGGTTTTGTTTTGTCGTTGGCCTAAAGCCTTATAAACGATTTTCACAGTCTTGTTAGATAAAAGAAAACCACAAGGTGAAATGGGTGGTTCATCAGTTCACTACATGTTTACACTTTGTTTTGGAAGGGCCTGATTTATGAGGGGAAAAAAAACAAAACATAAAACGTGTATCAGATTTAGACTATTTCTCCCTTAACGTCTGACAAAAAAGATACTTCAATATTTAGCTAAATTACAAATACTGCATATTGATGAATGAGGTTTTCTCTGGGTACTACGGCGGCTGCATTCCAAATACATGCATGTAAGATTCATTGAAGACTCTAAATTGTGAATGTGACTGATTTGTTGGTCTAAGTTTGGCTGCTAATGCAGGATATAAATACTGCAAACAAAATAAATAGTATTTTCCAACTATGTTGCATGCAACTGTGCTTCAGATTTTGTGTGTTGATTAGAAAAGACCCATTGATGAATGCCATATGCCTGGTCTGACTTTTCTCGCTTCCTTCGCGTCCTTCCCCTAATTAACACCCGTTTAATCCTTCCCACCAGAGATCTAAAATCGCCGTGTTTGAGAAGATGTGGTCCTACATGAAAGCTGCCGACCCGTCTGTGTTCGTCAAGACGACAGACGAGGGTGTCATAAGAGTTCGTAAATCCAAGGGAAAGTATGCCTACTTGCTGGAATCCACCATGAATGAGTACATAGAGCAGAGGAAACCCTGTGACACTATGAAAGTCGGAGGAAATCTGGACTCGAAAGGTTATGGCATTGCCACTCCCAAGGGATCCCCTCTCAGGTAAAACCCCCAATACCTCTGCAAAAACCGCATAAAAGCTCAGAGAAGCTTTTATGGAAGTTTGTGCATGAGCTGAATCACGTCTTTTTTTATTTTTCCATAACGTGTTGTGTTTTGTTAAAGTATTTTTGAAATTGCATTATTATAACATGATTTATGCATGTTTTGCATCTAACAATTCATAGAAACTGTTTTGAACAGCAGTGAAGTCACATGCATTGTTGAATTTTGTACAGGTCCGTCATTTCTTGAAACGCATTTTGTTGTGTCCTAATGGAGTGATGCACTCGAGCTTTGTGAGCGCCTACTTAAGTGTAGTTGAGCAAACCTAGTATTCATCAAACTACACGTAACGTTTCCTTATGAGCAGTTCTGGTGGCTGGTGGTTTTGAGAATTAATTATCCTCTTAATTAAAACCACTGTCATGCTGTAATTTATAATCCCATCCAAAAGTTTTGGAACAGCAAGATCAAATCCTTTGATTTATTATTATTATTATTTTTTTTTAATGAACACATTTAGGCTTCAGATTAAAAGATGAATATCAGACAAAAAGTTCAAAATGGCAGCTTTTATTTCATCTAGATGTGTTTTAAAAAAAAAACAAAAAAAAAAAAAAAAAACTCAAGACAGAAAACAAAATGACTCCGAAAGAAGAACTATGCAGACCAAACAACAAGGTGCAAACGACTCAACAGCAAAAAGAATCAGAAGCCCGGACAGATTTTGGAAACAAGTGTCACAAAAGTTTTGGAAGAAAGTTTTGTGGACTGTTAAGACCAAGATTAATTAACCACATCTAGATGTAAATTCCATAAATTAAAAGATAGAATTCTGAACTTTGTGCTGTCAAACGATTAAAATTTTTAATCTGATTAATCACACTTTTTTTTTTTTTGATTAATCACGATTAATCAGCTAAATTACTCGCGTAATATAAAATATATACAAAATACCGTATTATTTCTTATCTGAATGTCATTTGCAAACATTGATTAAATGCATGTACGCAATTGCATGCATGCAAATCAAATTGGGTGCAAATCAGCAATTATATTGCAAAGAACGTGCTAAATACTGACAAAAACTTGGTTAACAGCATCACATCAACTGGGTACAATTCAGCAATTATTAATTAATTAAATGCAAATTACTTTTGTTTTATCTAAAGTCTCGTTGGGGTGTTTTTAAGAACAAAATTTACCACCGAGCAAATCAACTGGAGTCACCTCCGCTCATTTTGGAACAACGGGCGTAGGAAATGCCGTGCATTGACCTCATCACATTAGCCTTCAACGTAACCATCCGCGGTTACGTTCAAGGCTCAAATAAGGTAAAAAAAAATAGTGCGATTAATCTGCGTTAATACGTGATTAATGCGACAATTTTTCTGTGATTAATTACCGTATTTTCCGCACTATAAGGCGCACCTAAAAGCCTTCAATTTTTTCAAAAGCTGACCATGCGCCTTATACTCCAGTGCGCCTTATATATGGATCAATATTGAGCCACAACAGGTCTCGCTGTCAAGACGCTATCGGTGACCCTGCACGATCGGTGACGCGCATGCGCAGAAGATCCCGCCATCTTGGATCGCTAGCTAATACTAATACTTTACCTCAGAGAAAATAATAAAACAGCTGATTATTCATTTTGGGAGTGTCAGAAAGCTGGTTTGTAATCTATTAATAAAGTTTGACTGACCTAGCTGACTGTTTTGTTGACATTCCCTTTAGCGCAGCACCATCTAATGGATGCCTAACGTAACCCCAGCCTCTACTGTAGCGCCTTATATATGGAAAAAGTTTTAAAATATGTCATTCATTGAAGGTGCGCCTTATAATGTGGTGCACCTTATAGTGCGGTGCGCCTTATATATGGAAAATACGGTAATCTATTAACGCTTTAACTTTGACAGCCCTAATTTAAACGCTAATGTCTTCAGTCTGCAACAAAAACAAAGGATTTAAACTTGCCGTTCCAATACTTTTGGAGGGGAATGTATCTTTATGGCACGCAACCACACTCAATGTGTCCATCACAAGCCGAGTGGGTGGACAGTGAAGAGGAGCACATCCCACGCAGCCACCTGCCCACTTAAGTCGGGGCTCACGCTGAGTGAGTGTTGAGTCAACCAAGTTGAATATGTGCCCTATTAAGTGTGTGATAATTGATGTAACTAACGATAATGTATACTGAACGCTCTTCTGCCATCGATGTCCAAGTGCAGCAGCTGCCATTTTGCATTACATCGACAACGCATTCACCCTTCGGCTGCTGCTGCAGAGAGGGAGAGCTGAAGCCGGGTGGTATCTGAAGCTTTTTAATCCAGAACTAATAAGTCTCATTCATTTTAATGAAAAGGAGCCATATGGTGAGATTTCATTCAAAATTGCGGAGGATTCATTTGGGGATTCCACCTTGATCCGCAGCCAAAGGTCAGATAAAACTGACAAGAAACGCTTCCAGTGGTTCAATCTCAGCATCTTTTAAATTAGACTCAAATTAGACTCGATATTGAGTGTTGAAATCTTTTTCAAAGTCATAAAGTCATCTAGATCTGGGGTGTGCAAACTACGGCCCGGGGGCCATTTGTGGCAAATACTAAAAATAATTTTTCAATGCTGTTAAAAAGAGGGTGGATTAAACATTTCTAGCTACGCAAAGACACAAATTTGCAGCTAATAATTCAGTTCCAGAAATAAAAATAGTTTCATCCACTTGTTTCTTAGTGTCAACGTCCAATTTGTGAAAACATCACATTAATTAATGGTTAATTATTAATGAAAAAAAATTGTGAAAACATCACATTAATGGTTGTTAAGTGTGGTCAGTTGACGACCGATTGTTCTTGTGCTTCAGAATGTCAAGTTGGGATTCAGCTGCTGCTCAGTGCAGAGGGCATATCTATTATAGTGGCACACAGGGGTCACTATTTGCCTTGTGACTGTTAGCAGTTTTCAATAAGTAACTGTACATTATATCAACAATTTATAATTGCTTCATTGAGCTTTACCATGTTTAACTCATTCACTGCCATTGACGGAAAAAGACGTCAAATGATGCAATTTTTTTATTTATTTATTTATTTATTTATTTATTTTTTTGCTGTCTGGCAATGAATGTGTTAATAAATAAAAATAAAAAAAATCAAAGTGGCCCTTGCAGCTTTCTATTTTTCTGTATGTGGCCCTCAGAGGAAAAAGTTCGGACACCCCTGATCTAGATCGAGAGGTACATTGTGGACTAGTAAAAATCTGCTGAGGACCTCCAGAAGCTCTCTCTCTATGCGGTGTTTAATCATTTTGCATTAAAGGTGCCACTAACAGATTTTTTATATCACACATACACAATATACATTATTTGAATGTGCAATTTTCAGTTGTTTTCTTGACAACGGAAAACAAATGTGTTTAAAAAAATAAATAAAAATCTACTGTCATTTGATATGCATGTATTATTTTCTATTTGTCTGAAAAACAAGAGAAATAAGCTCTTTGTTTCTCCGATAAAAAGGAAAAAATGAGATGCATGACTATTTTGTAAAAGTAGGGATGGGCATAATAATTGCTGATTTATCGTGTCTTGAATCAACCGAGTCAAAATGCAGTGTGCTACTTAGCTTCAACTTGTCTCAACTAGTGTGCGGTCTAAAAGCTTTTATACGCCAATCTGACATGTAAAGTGGCCCGTTGTCGTTTATGCGCCGCCATCTGAATGCTCCGTCATAAGGTTGGAGCGTCTGGGGTGTGGTTTTTTTTTTTTTTTTTTTTTGAATCGGCGTCGTGCAGTCGTGACATTTGAGCACTCTTATTGGCTGTTTGCTCGCGAGTCCAAGCATGGGACAAGAAGAGGAAGTGACAAATTCAGATAAACGGTTAAAGCCTTCACAATTTTGCTCATTTTGGACATGCTACCTTTTGCTTTTGAAAATATGATGTCTGCCTGGACATTACTCAATACTCTGCAAAGAGCTTGAGGGTGTGCATCATGACTGAAAAACATTTGATTTACTTATTTACTTTATAGATAGTTACATAGCGCCCAGCAAAGAGCTTTCCGGTTGCCTTTTTTTTTTCTTTTTTTTTTTTAAATAATCGCGACAATCGCTGCCGATAATACATTGAGGTATTGCTTCTCACACATGCACAGACATGTAGTATAGTCGGCATCGTGTTTGGTAGTGGTGGGCGGAGCTATCTAAATGTCGATATTATCGAGACCAAGTCAGTATCCATATCGGATCGATACTTGCACTAAAATTTCAATGTTGTACTTTAGTTTCAGTTTGGCTTTTTTTGCGCAGTGATGCGGTTTCGCCAAACAGATAAGAGATATGTCAGAGCAGAGCAGGCATGGGCAGACTTGCTCCCGCTCTCCCTCTTCTCTTCCTGTGTTTCGATCGTGTGCCGTCACCTGACTTAGCGTCTCATCTTTGTAGTAGATTGACTGAACACGTATAGTATTGTACTTGAAAAATATTTTTTTTTTTTCTATGTTGTTTTAGGTTTGGCTACATGATAATCTTTAACATCTTACTTATTTAGGTTGAAAAAATTCCACAAGAGAAGTGCAATGAAGGCAGAATTTATTTTATTTTTTTTGTATTTGTATTTTCTGAACACTCCGTGGGAAATAATTTGTTTAAATTTGTTTTCATATGATCACTTTGTGCAATTTGTTTACTAAAGTAAAAAAAAAAAAAAAAGATATTTTGTTATGGTTGTAATTTTTCTGAAAAAAAAAAAACTTGATAAAGAAATTCCTATTTATCAACATACGTTGTTCTATATTATCCTAAAAAAATAAAAAATACTTAAAGGTTGAAATTTGACTTTGAATAAGCAATTTGGTGATACAGCTTCCTAAATTAAAAATAAATAAAGAAATAAATAAATACATAAATACATAAATAAATATATAACGTAATTTTCAAAATGTATCAATATCGATATCGGATCGATACCAAAATTAGCATTATTGTACACCACTGGTGTTCGGTTTGCTGCGGTGTGTATTTTTGCCATTTTCCCAGCTCGACGTTGTCGATGGTTAGGCCGCTGTCACATTGGCCAACGTCAGATTGGTGCATAGAATACCTTTGTGAACTACAGGAAGTTTACCTGCATGCGTGTAGGCTTTGCCTACAGCAACTTCATGGGGCACAAGAACAAGTTTCAAACCCTAAAAGAGAAATTCTCAAATCTCATTCAAGTAATATTGAGAGAAAAAAAAAATGCCCATCCCTGTTGGAAATCTGTGTAACTATTAGGGCTGGGTATTGACTCTAATTTCCTGATTCACAAGAGTTCAGTTTGATTCGATTTGATTCACTTCAAGTCAATTATGTAACTTCAATTCTTCTTAAATGTCGAGGACATGATAAAAAAATTTTTTTGCAAAGGCAGTAACTGGTTAAATGATTTAGTTTATTAATGAAAGTCAAAGTAACACGTGTTTTAATCACTAACTCTGCAAGGATGTTCAGTAATTGTAAATATAAATGAAAAAGCTTCTGAATTGTGCAATAAGTCAGGTTGTTCATAAATGTAAGAAAATACTTTTAAATTCAAGAACTAAAACATGGCCTTTAAAATTCTATTTTCTTATGAATTTATGTGAAAAAGATTAAAATAAACAATTCGAGGTTTGAAAAAATTAATATTGATTTTATTTAGGTTTTTTTTAAACCCAGCCCTAGTAAATACGCTGCTATTGTTGCCCAGATGACACAACTCTTGTTTTCACAGGTGCTTTCTGCTTTTGCTGCCGATTTATTATTTGTTTTTTGATGTCCCGTCATACATTTTGAACATGTATGATTCCCCTGCCACCAACATGGCCGCCTGCCTGTTATTCAACCCCGCCCCACCTTCCCTGTATCCACATCCGCTTGGTCAAGTGACCGAGCTAACGAACTTCCTGACCATCGCATGTCCATGCACTTTGACTTCTTTCTTTCTGTCTGAGAGCAAGGCTGAGAAAGAATTCAAAGGTTTTACCAGCTCAGAGGATATATTGTTGTAAATGTGTTTTGTACACTCGCGCTTGCGAATAAAGACTTTCCTGCATCCACTTAGAAAAGAAGAACGACACAAAAAAAATTTAGCCGCTTTGGAAATAATGCTAATCTTCACATCGCATTCAAACTCTGATTGCAGATTCTTCTTTTCTTTGATTTGTGAATGGGGAAAGTCTTTGTCCGCAGCCGTCAGCTGTAGGAAACACACACACACACACACACACACACACTCACCAGAGGGAGGCTGCAGCCACAACGGAGATGATTTTGAATGAGGACGACCATGAAATGTCATTTTTCTTCACAGTTTTGTTTGGAGAATTAAAAAGGGAAAATCTGGAGAAATGAATCGTTTGTTGAGCTTTAATTCACCGGGAGGCGGTTTTGGCTTGAATATTGACGTGTCAGTTACCATAGCGATCTGCGTGCTGCCGTCACCGAAAGGAAATTGCCATCTGTAAGCCAGACTTCCGCATCCAAGACATCTCCGTTTATAGTGTCTGCCGGGTCTCCCTCTTGAGATTGTTTTATGGGCATCCAGCATTTCAACCCGCTGCAGATGTACAACTAGCATGTGCATCGTTAAAAAAAAAAAAAAAAAAAACAACGGGGCTCCTGCTTCATATCAGTAGCTGTACGCAGGAGTTTCAATTAGCACATTAGTCGGTGTTGTCATAATCACCGCCACCATGATTCTGACCTCGTTATATCTGTGGCGTAGAGTGTCTCCTAATGGCTATCATTTTATATTATTTTCAAGAAACCCTGTAAACCTGGCAGTGTTAAAACTGAACGAGCAGGGCCTCTTGGACAAATTGAAAAACAAGTGGTGGTACGACAAGGGAGAGTGCGGCAGCGGGGGCGGGGACTCCAAGGTCAGAGCCAGTTTTGATAAACCCCGCGGGTAACCTACCACCACCGCTGGGTGGGTGCGTGGTGGGTGTACGGGGAGGGGGGGTAACCGGCAGACCCTCACTGCCATACCGGCCCGGCTTTAAAATAATAACAATGAATGACAATGTGCTGTATCTTCTAGTTGAGTGCAACATTTGTATTTTTTTTTTTTTTTCAATTCAAAAAGCCCAACTGCAGCAAAGAGGGGGGTGTGCAGTGTGCCGGTTACCCAAAGTGATATAGTAATACACATCTACTGCCTTAGGGAGCCAGCACAACAAGCTAGATGGAGTATTAATGCATATCACTTTGATTCCTAATGATGTTTATGCCATCTGTGTTTGCGTGTGGGTGCGCGTGCGTGGGTGTGCATGTGCGTGATGTGATACTTTCTCCTTTCTTTAACCAGCGCAAGTATTCACGTGTGAAAGTATTTTTGCTCTGTCTCTGAATCAATAACATAAAATAACATGGTATAATATGTTATTTATGTTATTTCTTTGTGGTTGGAAGAATCCCAGTAAACCTAGCGGTGTTGAAACTCAATGAGCAAGCCGTCTTAGACAAACTGAAAAACAAATGGTGGTACGATAAAGGGGAGTGTGGCAACAAGGACTCCGGAAGAAAGGTTAGTCTCCATCCTGATTGTGTCTCCTCACAGCACCTCCAAGCACAACCCTGCCCTCATCCTAGACCAGCCCTAAATTCAGGCCGACAGGCCTCTGATACTTTGAGTACTCTTACAGTCGCTAATACAGTACGGGCCGGGATATAAGACAAAAGTAGTCGTCATTGAAGTTATTCAATTCAATTGTTTTGTTTTGGTTTTCCATCCTGAAGTAACTTAACTTTCTATGACAATATTTAAATTAAAATGTATGAATTGGAGGAAAAAGTATCTACCCATCTTTCTATCCAAAAAGTGTAATCAAGTATCGGTGACTTTTATTTACCGAGTTTTCACGGCTATAAGGCACACCGCATTATAAGGCGCACTTTCAATAAATGGCATATTTTCATACTTTTTCCATATTTAAGGCGCACCGCATTATAAGGCGCACCCTCAATGAATGACATATTTTGAAACTTTTTCCATATATAAGGCGCAATAGTAGAGGCTGGGGTTACGTTATGCATCCATTAGATGGTGCTGCGCGAAAGGGAATCTCAACAAAACAGTCAGATAGGTCAGACCAACTTTATTAATAGATTGCAAACCAGCGTTCTGACAACTCCATTCACTCCCAAAATAAATAAACAGCTGTTTTGTTATTTTCTCTGAGGTAAAGTATTAGTATTAGCTACATAAAGTACCATAAAATCCTGTGAATAACACACACCTGTGTACAATGCACCCGATCTAAAATCAGCCTTAAAAAGCAGTTGGGTTTTTTTCCGTACGGTCTTCCGAATTGCTGGTGTCCTTTATTGTCAGAGTGAATAATATGAATGGATAAAGATTCACAACTTAGCAATAAAGTGTAAATGTTTTGAATTTTAGGTTAAGACCTATGATCTTTTCCCCTATGCTTGATTAAGGTCTTTCAAAGTATTTTTAAATCATGTTTGTGAAAATCTTATTCTTGTACTCTTTTAGAAATTTTAGTAAGCAATTTTTAGTTTATTACAACCCCTATTGCTGAAGTACTGGTAAATGTCTAAGCAATATGAAATTTTAATTTTTTTATTAAGCCCCCTGCGTAGTACCCCCTTCGATTTGGGATCATGTTTGTGTATTAAAAAAATAAAATAAAATAAACGACCATATTCACAGGATTTTACAGTTGATCAATAATTGGTTATTACTTAATTTACATATTTGCCACACATGATTCATTAATAAGACAGTATTTTATTATGATTCCTAAAAAGAAAAAAAAAAAAGAAAAGATTTTTCCTCCTGCGATAAAGTGTAATTTTCGCAACAATATCTTTTAATTATTGCCTTATATCCGGGCACGTACTTTGTGTGTTTTTTAAAGTCTGTTTGTGTGAGTTTGAAATAGTGTTTTATTTTTTTTGTCGTGATTACCATACTCCAATTATATAAACACAAATGCCTGAGTTTGACTTTCTAGAATTGCTAAAAAAAAAATCAGATGATGAACATCCTTGACTTTTGAACAGAATCATGCATAAACTATCATCTGGAAATTCAAACCTGAGTCATGTTGAGTATGCCGCAATTGCACTTGGGTTTCATTCTCCGTATGAGACCTGTTCTCTCAAGAATTTGCATCTCCTATGAAACGGCCTCAGAGATGACGTGCAGTACTTCTTCATGCACACTTCTTTTTGTTGCTAGGAAACAAATGTATCGGCCGTGTTTATCCCAAGCAAACAACCCGGCAACTAGCATAGTTTTGAAGAATAAGCATCACTCTTCAAACAGAGGCAGATCATTTATTTTTAAGATGCTTCCGAGGATTCGGCCTCGGGGACAAACCTTGAGAGGCTCGTAAACGCCCGTGAAGATGATTTGATGAGCGTAAATTATTCCTGACAGGACGAATTTGACTCTGAAATCGTCATGTTGCTGATAACCTGCAGCCTGTCATGCCTTCAGAACACATTTGACACCCATCTTGCGATATTAATCTCAACTACATTATACCGTATAATGTTTCCATACACCAGTTCAACATTAATCAGCCGTAAAAACGAACATTTATAGTAAAAAACACAAATCTATTGAGGCGCTTAAAAATAGTAAAAAATAAAATAAAAAATAAGCTTTAATTAACAGTTCACACTGCAGCTTTTATAGATCCTATTTTTGCATTGATTGAATTATTTATATTAAATAGGCATACAGCTACTATGATGAGACATTGACGCTGTCACTAGAAGTCCAGACTATCAATATACAAATAATACTAAAATCTATGTTTGATTCTCTGTCAATGTGTCTTTGCATCAACAAAATGTCAATATAAAGAAGTTGGAAATGGAGAGTAGTAATTAGTAATTGAGAAAAATATATTAAAAATATGTGTGCGTCATTTAAATATGTGTGGCCTGTGTCATGAAACCAGTGAAACAATACCTCATTTGCATTATCTCGGGATAATTGACATTTTACCAATGCACTGACTTGCATGTGTGACAGAAAATGGCTTATGTGGCTTTGATACATCCAAATCGGCAGCCAATATCCTGGCTACTGTGGGATGTATTATATCATATTTTAGTATAATTACAACTCGTTGCACTATTACATACATCTTATACAGATGGCCCTGTGGTTCTGAGAGTAATTATTGTCATTGAGTAGATCTGCGATTCATACTGAAAGAAATAGAATTGACTCTATCTTATCTCTGTGAGATAAATTATTGATTTTATCCAGTTGAATTGTCCAACTGCGCTTTGTGAGACAGGCCTGGAATACGTTCCTGTTTCGTAATATTGTCCGTTTGTGTTTTTTGTGCGTGTGTGTGTGTGTGAGTGAACTCCATTTACATCTCTCGATTTGAGAACCTCATGTTACGTTACGTGTGTATTTCTGTATGAATGAATATGTGTACTGTAACACTGGTCAAAACATTAGGTACTAGTGATAGTAAAATGTTATATATATATATATATATATATATATATATATATATATATATATATATATATATATATATATATATATATATATATATATATATATATATATATATATATATATATATATATATATTATAATTTGTAATCGTAATTAATCACGACTTCAATAGTTAACACAAATTTATATCTGTTGTAAATGTAAATAAAATGTATAATAAAATAGTTTTCATCAGTTCTTAGCTGAAAAAATGTTAAGCGAATAGAAATAGTTTTGCATCTTATAGTCATTGATACAGTAATGTCATAATAATTCAGAAAATTGAGTTAGAATTGAAAAGATGATTGGCAGTACTGTAAAAAAACGAGTGTGATATTAATTTGCGTTGAGGTCATTTTCTGCCACTAGATGGCATAATTGCATTTGTAAGACAGTGGTGGCAGCTCCGTGCATTTTTCTTTTCATATTATGAGCTATCTAATCTTTATTATGAAGTAACTTGTGAAATTTTGCAGATTTTTAAAATTGTCAAATAAAACTTGACCCCAATATCCTCATATATATGCATTATTATTATTAAATTTATTACTGCAAATGCATAAGCACTCGCTGAAAGGTGGGCACCTGTCAATGACGGGCCGATGTAACAATGATTGTGTCCCTGATGAAGTTTTCTTCATGAAGTGTCCCTAATGTTGTGGCCGGTGATTATTATAAGAATGTACAATTGTGAATAGGACTGTGTGTCATGTAGTAAAGGCGTTACTGAACTTTACTGTATACAGTATGTGTGAATGTAAACATCCTCAATCAATCACGAGTGCGTAAATGTGAACGTTGTCTGTCGCCGCGTTCCGAAATCTCCGCTCACCGATTGGCTCCCCGTATCCTGTCGCTTCCTCCAGGACAAGACGAGCGCTCTGAGCCTCAGCAACGTGGCCGGAGTCTTCTACATCCTGATCGGCGGCCTGGGCCTGGCCATGCTTGTGGCGCTGGTGGAGTTCTGCTACAAATCCAGGACCGAGTCACGCCGAATGAAGGTGTCAACCGCACGAGCCGCTGCTGCCTCAGCTGCTCAGGCCTTTCACTGCTCAGCCTTAGACAGTGGTGCTAGCGCCCCCTACACAGAGCTGCAGAGCTACGGCCTGTACGCCAACAACACTGTTAAGATATAAGGGCAGAGCGCAGCCACGGGGTAGGAAATGCTGTGATTAAGCCATGATGATGATGATGATGATGATGATCATGATGATGATGATGACATCCGCCTCCTCATCCCCCCCGCCCATCTAACCGTGGCCACAGTAGGGCCTTTCACGGCTTCCACCGCAGCTCTAACGCTCTCCTGTGCATCTCTTTCCTTCTGTCGCTCCCTCGCTAAGTTTTCGTGTTACTGATGGCCTGTAGATGTCCTTAACTCATTTGCTCCCAATAACGTATAAATACGTTTTTTTTTTGTTTTAAGTGTCCCAAAGACGTATTTATACGTTTTTTGTTTTTTTTGTTTTTTTTATGCTAGAGCATACAGAAGGCTTTGATGCAGCCTCTCAACTGCAAAGAACGGTTGCAGAAATGGTAGTTATTACACAAACAGCCAGCAGGTGGCAGCAGAGCAAAGGAGATCAACCAGGGCCATCTAGAAAAAAAGCTAAATTACTTACAATTTTAAATGGATTTGTGAAGACTGCTGAAACTTAGCTCTCTTCTAATGCTAATTGCTGCAAAACGGTAACAGATAGAAACATACTTTTTTTTCCTGATGAAAGAAGAGACTTTAATCGTTCTTTTGATACGTTCCATGCTTTCATAGCAATTGAACACAATATTCTGTGGGCCTTGCAAAATCAGTCAAAATCCAGTAAAACAGCCGGGAGCGAACGGGATTGCGAAATGTGAAAATGGCTGGGAGTGAATGAGTTAATCACTTAATTCAAAACTGCCCTTATACCTGCTTCATTTTTTAGCAGCAAACGTAAAGTGCTTCCAAACACAACATGGTTTTAGAGTCTCCCACCCTCACTATCTCACCCCCCTATAGTCTCACGTGTCCTCCACTTCTGCTAATCTTCATTCACGTTGGTCCATTTGTTGTGGTTGTGGCTCATATCAATAAAATTCAATTTTGTAAAGTTTACACAATGTTTCACTGTATTTGTACATGTTAGACTTATAGTAGGAATTGAGAGTAAATTTGTATTCAAGCTAATTTTGCAAACAATTATCGGCTTACTCATCGGTTATCGATATCGGCACGTTCTAAATTATTGGTTTATCGGTATCGGTTGAAAATAACATTATCGTGCATCCCTAAAACATACATACAAAATAGAAACCTCTCCACGGTGTTCATTAAACCAGACACATACCGTAGATAGAAGCTCATGTTGGAGGAAGTATAAAGGCAATTTGAATTACAGTGATGCATCTATCTACCTCTGTCACCCTGAATAAATCTGTCCCCTTGCTCCTTCTGCTCTTTTTGCTGACTGTCTTGCAAAGCGGCGCCCATTGTGGTGAGCATCCTTTATATGTATACCATAAGGCAGGCCTGTGTTCCATCACTGCTTGAACGTAGAATCTTCTTATTGCATTTGCAGAAGTCTCAAAGTATGGATGTATTGCTATATAAATAAAAAAAAAGTTTACAAAATTAGTCATTTAATTTTGTGATCAATCAACAACCTGATTCAATATCGGTCACCTCCTTGGACTCGATTTCTCTTTAAATAAAATTTAAAAAAATAAAAATAAAATAAATTTTACAAAAAAAATTTTAAAAAGCAGAAAAAGCACAAGGCCAACAAGAGGAGGGACCTTCTCCACGGATGTCTTTTCTATTCATTTTTTATCGTCATACAAATGCGCATTGCTGAAGAAATTGCTGATGAGCTGCAGTGCCTTTGTACTGTTTGGCTTGAAAGACAACAATACTTTTCGCTAGTGCAGTGTGATGCCAGGAAGGGAGCAATCGTGACCTCAGGGTACGTTTTTTTTTTTGTTTTTTATGGCCGTACGAGAATTAAGTGTAATTGCACATCCACTAGAGTAGGTGGCAGTGAGTATTATTAGCTCCTCTACAGTGAAATACTTACCAGATATAGACAAATAATGTATACAACAAATTGAATTTGCGATCTGATTGTGATGTGTTATTCATCAACAGCAATCCATTAACGACGCCATGCGCTGCTCCACCCTGACCCGGATGAGCGGTAATGGCAGCGGAGGAGAGAATGGACGACTCCTCAGCCACGACTTCCCCAAGACCATTCAGACACTGCCATGCATGAGCCACACTGCCAGCATGGGGCTGGGTGCCTCAGGAATGTGATCACGTGACTTTGGCAGGGCGGAACAGGACGAGCACAAGACTCTGATGACCCCCCCCCAAAAAAAAAAAAAAAAGAAATCGTGGCTGTGTGGTTTGACCCATCAATTCTCCTGGCTTTGCCCGACTGGAAAAAAAAAAAGATTTAACTGCCAAAATGCACTCTTTTTACGTTCCGTACAAGCGACAGAGACTCAAGACGTTTTTAATATGTGGATATTTGGGGAAAAAAAATAAATAAAAAAAAGAGAGCGCTAAAGAAGACAGAAGTGTGCTGCAATAAAGAATCTGGGTGTGTTTTTACTTCTTTTTTTTACCCTGTTCTTTTCCGTGCAGAAAAAAAAAACAAAAAAAAACTGCGTTGTGCCATTGCAATGGAGTTGTTGACTTTCGTCTGCGTGCAATATTTTCACCTGGACTGCTGACCCTGTACTACCTACATGCTTTGTGGTGGCTGAGGGTGTCTTCACACTGATGAAGACAAACACTTGTGACTGCTACAATAATTTCATTTTTGGTTTTGGGGGGGGCCGTGCCTGCACTCTTTCACACTTCCACGTATTTGTTGGGGAGGACCAAGTGCTCTGTGTAGCATAGTATTAAGTAGATGGTTTGCACTGATGTATGGTAGGTTGAGTTGATTCGCTTACTCATTTACTCCCAATAACGTATAAATACGTTTTTTTAATGTTCTAAGTGTCCCAAAGACGTATTTATACGTTTTTTTTGTTTTGTTTTGTTTTTATGCTAGAGCATACAGAAGGCTTTGATGCAGCCTCTCGACTGCAAAGAATGGTTGCAGAAATGGTAGTTATTACATAAACGGCCAGAAGGTGGCAGCAGAGCAAAGGAGATCAACCAGGGCCATGTAGAAAAAAAGCTAAATTACTTACAATTTTAAATACATTTGTGAAAACTGATGAAACTTAACTCTCTTCTAATGCTAATTGCTGCAAAACGGAAACAGATAGAAACATACTTTTTTTTTTCTGATGAAAGAAGAGACTTGAATCTTTCTTTTGGTAGGTTCCATGCTTTTATAAGCAATTGAACACAATATTCTGTGGGCCTTGCAAAATCAGTCAAAATCCAGTAAAACAGCCGGGAGCGAACGGGATTGCGAAATGTGAAAATGGCTGAGAGTGAACGAGTTAAAGGCTGACGCTGTTTGACACGGTCTTTGGCCAGGCTACAAAAAACATGCATTGCTGCTACGCCTCACATACGTAACACATCACGCCTTGTCCGTGTGCCATAGCATTGTAAGCTTTTCCGTGCTTTTCTGAGACTGACCTCGCGAGACAGAAAAGGCACACTGGCGCAATATCGTGACTAAGAGTGACCTTCCACTGTATTCTGCTGCTGTGAGATTCCCAGTGTGTCAACTGCTATACTCGGAAATCTATTCGCAGCATATGTTGAAGAGAAAAGAAATCTACTGGCAAAAGTGTTCCTGAAATACGAGATGGATTCATCTTATGTGGTTTTCAATGTGTTCAGTTTTAATGAATTGGGCAAACGATGCTACAGTGCCTTGAAAAAGTGTGCAGACTCCTTGAACTTGCTTACAATCACAAATTTCAATGTATTTTTGTTGGGATTCGACGTGATAGACCAACACAAAGTCGCATTTCTCCAACTCATCTGGCAGAGTTTCCGCTTAAGAAAAAAAAAAAGGAGCAAAAAATAAATAAATGTCTAGATGTTTAAAGCTCGTAGAGAAATACTCCAAAAGACATGCAGCTAGAATGCAGAGAAATGTGGCTCTATATGAAGTAGTGACGCAGAGGGGCGGAATACAAATGCACACCATATTTGTATTTGTCTAAAATTTTGAAAACTTTGTATAATTTATGTTCCACTTCACAAATGTGTTTCTTTGTGTTGGCTAGTCATATAAAATCTCATTAAAAAAAAAGAAGTTTGTGATTGTTATGGTGAAAATATGAAAACGTTCAAGAGGTATGAATACTTTTTTTATGCTACTATATTCACACATAATTTCCTGAGCGACTCCCTTGCCAATAGCCCCCTTTCAAACAATTTAATGAAAGATACATAAATGTTGTCAAAGGGGAAGCCAATCTAAACAGTTTCTTTACAATATGTTTGATGATTTTTTGTTTTTTGGTAAATATTACAATCTTGTTCAGGTATATTTAAAACAATTTAAAAACACAAATTATCAATAATTAAGTGTTGTGAAATCATACTCTTCTGTTCAATTTATCAGATTCATCCACTGCGATTAGCAGTTTGCCATATAATGAGAGTTTTCAGCAAAATACCAAGTTCAAGATCCCAGAAGGGCTTATTTTGTGGCTTTTTTTTTTTTTTTTTTAAACCATTCCATATTTTACAATCATCATTTCAGTGTTGTAAATGTGTTCATAATGATACAAACCAACAGAACTGTTATCAGTTTGGCAGTTGTGAAATAGAAATTGCCATTGCGGGTGTAATGTATTTAAGCCAGAAGCTATTTTTGTTTTTTTTGTTGTTTTTTTGTTTGTCAGGCAGAATGAACATTGAAATATTTTCCATTCCCCTCATCACATGTCATCTTGCAGTGAAATTTGGTTTCAGACAAAGTAGATGAAAGTAAAGGCGGGTACATGAAAACATGAAATTACAGTCATTTATCACCCTACTTGCAAAAAAAAAAAAAAAAAGCTGTAATTTTACCTGAAGGTGATTGGAAGGTTGTTGCTTATGTCTTACTGGATTGTCTCCTGTCCCATCATTTACCGTCCCACCTACATGACATCATCGCTTCTTCCTCTAAGATGTCTATTGTTTTGTTCTTCCTTTTCTGCTTTACAAAGTAAGGTACCAAATTGCACATCTTCACATCTTAAATTACTTACTGTTCATGATAAATAGGCAGAGTTTACCAAAATCATACATATCAACACCTATGATGTATATAAAAACGTTTGTTTTTGCAGTCACACCTCTGTACCTGAACTGCGTTGCATACTTTACTTCCGTCTTTTTGTGCTGTTGTATTGATTACGACACAACACGGCACTCCTCAGACGAGGCTTCACATTCAGAGAGGGTTTATATGCCATAACAGATTTATAAGAAAAAAATATATCAATTAAAAAAAAAAATACACTCAATGTTTGTATTATAGAGAGTTGGGTTGCCAGTGTTTTACACTTTCAATAGTGTAAAAAAAATAAAAAATAAAAAAAAAACAATAACGAGGGAGAAGAAGAAGAAAAAAAGCCAATGTAGAAAAATCTGTTGAAATGTTAAATCGGCTTACTTTTTATTTTATTGCTGAGTTTTAAAAATTATTTCCTGTTTGTACTTTTAAGTGTGAGTAATTTAACACATGGCAGTTTGAATATTTCTATGTTGTTTTCCTTTTTTCACGGTATTTTATTCTTAGAATCTAATTATGGTTCAATCACAAGGATGTTTTTTTTTTTGTTATGTTTTATTTAATTAACTACAGAAGGAGTGTCTAAGACTCTTAAAAAAAACACACACACACAAAAATATGTTTAACGGAGGGGAGAAATTGGAGAAATATTTTTTTCTAGCCAAAGTGTCCTGGAAGGAAGTCATTGTGCTTTTGTAACAGAATAAAGGAATAAACTATGTATATTTGTTCATGGACATTTGTGTTATTTCAATGATCCTCACACACGACATGACTCCATCAAATAACTGTTTGATTTGTGATATGTTAGGTGTTATGCGTCTGACTTGGAAAGGATGCAGTGATCCAAAAAATAATGTGTGACATTCTGTCTGACATAAAAGGAGTAAAAAAAAAAAAAAATGATAATAATAATTCTGGACCACCAAGGCAGCTGTGGAGAGGAAAAAAAGTGAGAGATGAATTTAATGGTCCTCATCACAGTGATAAAGATGACCGAGTACGGCCTACATTTCATTTCACTGCACCGTTATATCAATCCGCTATTGTAACATTTGCATATATAAAACCTCTAATGGAGCTAAGTATCACCAGCACTCATCCTAGTTCATCTCAACTGTGCACTCACTGAATAGCACAGAACTCAATGAATGAAATACACCAGTTTGTATTGTCCCTGTGGTTGACGGGGGGCCCATGGCAGCTCCCTGCGATCCTAAACATTATAAGCAGCATAGAACATGGATTGATGTAAAATGCATAAATTAACTGTTCTGGCACATCGAACTGCTGCTTTGGTGACAAAAAGTAAACAAGATTTTAGACTCGATAGAACCAGGTCTGTCTAGTGGCACAGGTGGTGTAATGCAATTTTTTTGTGGAATTGATCGATGTGCAGGAAGACATTCACCACTCCACGGACATTTATTGGTGGATGTCATATTTCATTCATAATTGGTAAATGGAACTTTATTTATAAAGCGCTTTACATTCGACTACTCATTCACCTACTGATGACACAGCATCAGAAGCAAATGGGGGTTCTAACCCGATATCCAAACATCACGATACGATACAATCACGATATGAAGCTCACGATATGATAATTATCACGACATTGTGAGGAGGTTGGTGATACAAAAAAAGTCATAATTCTGTAAAAAAAATAAAATAAAAAAATAAAAAAGAGCTCATGCTAAAAAAAAAACCCACAACATTGTGCTTTTGTACATAACAGCAATGAAAAATATAAAAATATTATAAATATATATAATTTTATAATTTTTTTAATATATATATATATATATATATATATATATATATATATATATATATATATATATATATATATATATATATATATATATATATATATATATATAATATTTGTTTTTTACAATTTAGTTCCTATTATATATTATGTCTAAATTAAATTGATATTATTTCGCTCCAGGTTACTGATGTGCTGTGATGATGGAGACATAAAGCTCTTCAAATAAATTAACTTGGAAAAAAAAAAACATATTGGTTGAGCCTGTGTAAAAATTGTCTTTGTCTAGTCTATGATTACACCAGTATGTTCTGCCTACAAAAAAACAAAAACCAAAACAAACCAAAACATGTTTGCATGTTGTTGCACAGCAACAATGCTCGCTAGCTGGGCATTTGCTTTGAAAGCTCTTCCAGGCAATTTGGTTACCCAGGTAACATTTTATGGACAATTTTAGCTTGCCCTCTCAATTATATGATGTTGCAGCAGTCAATGAAGCATCTCAACAGCAGATTTCAATGGTGGATGTCATCTACAGGATGTACTTCTGCATGTGCGGGACCTCATTCAGTAGCATCTTACATCTCATGCCTCTCAGCAACCACCCCTCGGGCTGTTTCCCGAAGGGGCCTGAGGGAAAGGCAGAGGCTAGTTGAGCGGAGAACAGCAATCGCATTTCACTGAGGTGAAAGCTGCTCATGTTGAAAAACCCACAGCTACATTCCAAACTAATGGAATCTCTGTTACAACACCTCTGTGTGGAATTTGCATGTTCCTTCTTCTGTGCTTGTATGGTTGTTCTCTGGGTACTCCTGCTTCCTCTCACATCCCTAAAACATGCACGGTAGGTTCTGTGTCCTTCGGAATTAAACACATTGGACTTCTATGCATTAGAAATGGGGTGAGCAAACCTTTGTTCTCAATGGCCACATCGGATTATTATTATTTTTTTTAACATTTAAATGTGGATCTGGTCACTTATACAAGTACATAGGTACATTTAAAAATAATTTAAATTAAACATGTAAATTAAAATACAAATATAAAAATGTAAATGTGTTAAAATAGTCATTTTTGGTTACTATTTAATCATTATATTTTTATTGTACTGTTTTTTTTAGATTTAATTAATCAATGATTTAATAAGCCCAATAAATAAATAAATACATGAATACATGTTATAAACCAATTTCAGTGGAAAAACAGCTAAATTATTATAAGAAATATTATAGAATGCTTAATCGTGCTCAGTGAGTTAGATTTAAAAAATATACTGTATGGGACCAAATGTGGCCCACAGGCCATAGTTTGCCAAATTGGTTGCCTGTGAACAAATTAATGTATGTTTAATATAAATATAATACAATATAATATAAATATATATAATATCTAATAATAATATATAATATATATAAAAAAAGAAGAGTTAATTGATTATTAATTAATAGACAAATAATAAATGCAAATATGTTCCACCTCTGAAAATATGTGGTGGATTAAGACAAGGAAAAAAATATTTTTAAATATCAAAACATTGACTGCAATTGGCTGGCAACCAGTTCAGGGTGTCCCCCGCCTACTGCCCGAAGCCAGCTGGGATAGGCTCCAGCACCCACGTGACCCTTGTGAGGAGGAAGAGGTTAAGAAAATGGATGGATCAAAACATTGAAAGTCAACCATTGTCACTGTAAAACAAAATCTAAGAAGATTGAAACGGGCTTTTGTGTGGACGGGGCCTTAAATCTCCCGCTTTTGTTTGAGTCTTTGTCAATCAATTGTTTCCTCACGTACTGCTGTTGTTGTCACGTCTCGTCTAGCCCCAGCTGAAATGTAAATGACGTATTATTTTTGGTATTGGTTTCTGATTCATTCTGTCCCTTTTAGTATTTGACATTCACGTTGCAAACCTTATTGTTTGCAGCAAAATATATGCACAGCAATCAAATTAAGCATTGTCAGTGCATTTTCTCTTTTGAGTATGCCCATTATCTTTTCATGTTTCATTCCGGGTGCTTATTCACCTGTTTCCGGACCTTTTTTTTTCTTTTTCTGCATTTCCTGTCTGGGCAGTGAAAGGCTGCACACGAAAAAAAAAAAAAAAAAAAAAAGACTCTTTCAAGTCCACATGTTGGAATGTCCTTGAGCAAGATGGTAGTCGGGTACTAAATGGCTATAAATTGCCACCCACACAGTGCGGTCGACATTTGTTACTGGAGCTGGGGGCAGCACAGCCTGAAATACTGCGGTGGTCAATACACACATCCAGGCCTACACTTCCAGTCTTCACTTGCCCTATTAACAGCTGATATATTACGAGTTAATCCGGTTATATTGCTCTGTAAATGAAAATGTATTAGCTTATAATGGTTAATTAATTACGCAATTGGAACTTTATAGGCCCCTCCACTGTTTTTGAGGACGACCCTTTTTAAAAGATGAGTTGTCCCCAAATTTTATTGGTCCTTTTTTTATTTTTTTTTAAATTCTTCAATAGAAAAGCTGTTTTTCTGCTCTCTCTTTCCCATCTGTCCATCTTGGTGGTTGGTGGCAGGCGATGCCAAGAGGGGAAGATGGATGAAGGTTGTAAACACGGGCTGGAGACAGAAAGAAGGAGGAAGCGGGAGTGGAGGAGAGATGTATGGCAGCCCACATCACCTCAGACAGAATGATAGATGAGGGGATTATAGAGCAGGGCCACTTTCAACAGTGATCAAAGTTTAGAGAGCTTCCCTGCACGTAGCAGCCGGACTGGTGGACGGGCCAAAAAAAAAAAAAAAAAGTGGAGCGGGATATACCCTCTGCTTTGAGAAATTACATTTTTGCTGTGCGGAATACTTGCACAGTTGTATATGAACAGTATTGTCAGTAACGTGTGCTACACTGACATATTTTTTTTCCCCAAGCAATTTGACTACAGTTACTTTTCAAATGGTAATGATTGTTACTTTGTACATGCTCCGACGTGCAGTTCAAAGCAGCATTTCAGCAGTCATACCAGTTGACTGGCTGCAGGATGCAATAGAGAGCAAGAGTTGACAGGACTTAAATAAACAGCACACACACTTCTCAGCACCGCTGTCTCTCTGATTTGCATTGCGGGAGTATTCAAATGAACATTTACGTTTGAGGCAGTGACATCATCATTTTTGTGTACAAATTCAGCAAGAAGAAACCACTATTTTGTGTTTGTGTCAGCTAAAAAAAACTAAATGTTAAGGTTGTTTGCACGCTCTATTTAGTCAACAGTGTTGTCTACGTAGCTTCACTAACGTGTAAAAAAAAAAAAAAAAAACCCGCACACCCACACAATCGAAGGGCAGTGATATTACCATATGTATAAACAATGTGCATTATAACAGTACAACATTAATAGTTGTATGTCAAGTAAATACCACAGCCTTTATTTTAGAAATTATTTAAAAATGTATTTTTGTTAAGTGAAGTCTACAAAAGACTAGGGGTGTAACGATAACGTCAATATTGTGATATTTCGATGTTAAAACTGCCACAATATATCGTCGTCATGTCACAATATTAAAAGCAGCACATCTGTTAAAAAAAAAAAAAAAAAAAAAATCAGGTTGATTTCCATTTGTGCAGTTCTAGCACCCTCTGGTGGCTAGTTTTTTTTCATGCAGTTTAATTTTCACAAGGCATGTTTTGGCCCTTCTATGTTTAAAATCCACTCGTAATATGCGGCCAGCTGAGATAGGCTCCAGCACCCCCAGCGACCATTGAGAGGAATAAGCGGTCAAGAAAATGGATGGATGGATGGATCTTCATATCGTGATTATCATATCGTGATTTTTGGATATCGTTACATCCCTGAAAAAAGAAACAAGTAGCAAAATTATGAGTTATGAATCAAAAGTCCAGCCCTTTTCATCCATCTCAGGGGGCGGCCATTTTGCCACTTGCTATTGACTGAAGATGACATCACAGTTGCTCAGGGTTCAGGCAACGACCAATCACAACTCACCTGTTTTTTTTAAAGCTGAGCTGTGATTGGTTGTGACTTGAAACCTGAGCAACTGTGATGTCATTTTTACTCGCCAGCAAAACTGGCAAAATGGCCGCCTCTGATATTGATTAAAAACCATATTTAGACTAGCGGGGCTACATTGAACATATTGTCGAGAAATATTTTCGGGTTGACTTCCTCTTTTAAGTGGAATCCTGAAAAGATGCTTTTTTTTTTTAATAGTTATAAGTCACAACGGTTGTTGTCTTTAGTTTACTTTTAATAAACACAAACTTTGTTCTTAATCGTCACTGTTAAAAACGCACAACCAATTAAGGAGCAAACCCGCGTCATCTGTTAAATGTAACTATGAAAGTAACTAATAATCGAACTTATAGTTACTTTTAAAGCCACTAATCAGTAAATTAACTAAATTACTTTTTCAAGGTAACCATGGCAACACTGTATATGTAGGTTGCAATTCTGGACGGTGGGTGGGCAATCTCCTTCTGCTTCTTTGTTTGCTCCAGTCATCGGTCACTTAAAACACAATCACATCACAATAGAAACATTTAACCACCATTGCTTCGCCTTTTCCCGGAAGCTCAATATGCATATTTAGCAGGCACACAAATCAAACCTGCCAAGGCAGGCGTATTACCCCAAAACGTTTTCACTGCAGCATGACACATCTCTCTAAATACATTTATCTGAGTGTGTCTTCAATATGAGGGCATCCAGACTTGCATAATACAAATATACGCGTACCTGAGCACATCCCAGGTGTATGCATTAGTGCGGAAAGCCTGATTGCGATTTGGGCAAACGTGCGTGCGTAAAAGTAAAAGCTGAATAATGGATTCCGCCATAGTAAGAGTAATCAGTGAACCCTGAGCTCAGCCTATTGAAGTTTAATAAAATTCTGAATGTCACAACACATGACAGCAGAGGAACGTAATCCCTTCACACTGAAGAGAGAGGCCACAAGCTAGTTCTCTCTCTCTCTCTCTCTCTCTCTCTCTCTCTCTCTCTCATCTCTCTCTCTCTCTCTCTCTCTCTCTCCTTATCACACCATCCTTCATTTCTCTCCCTCCATTAAATAAACACAACATGCACACTAACACCAGCGAAGCCGTTCAGATTAGCCGCACTGATTTAAAGCGCATTTATTCACTCTTTTACTGCCACACGTTATCCAAAAAAAAAAAAAAATGCCAGCGGATTTGGAGCATTTTAACTCATTTTTCGAAGCAAACAGAATATTGTGTTCTTTTGCTACATATACATCATGGGTACCACATGAAAGATCGCATTCCATTCTTTCATTAGAAAAAAAAAGTATGTTTCTACCATATTCCGTTCTTTAGTAATCACCATTTGAAAATAGGTCATTTGAGTGACATTGAGCGAAAATTGAAAAGAAACGATACATTTTCTCCACAACAGTGACATTGATACTAATATTTTTTTTGTTTAGTGACGCTCCGTCAAATTAGGTTTAATGTTACAAAGGCTTTGATCATTCACGTCAGCCTTGAAAACGTTCTATTTCGTCAGATTGCGTCATGTTTCATTGTAATTCGCAGCTCTAGTTAGGGCCCGAGCAGCTACCGCTGCCATCTGCTGGCCATAGTTAGTGGGTGTTTTGTATTTCACAACTCATTGACACGGCTGCGCTGCACTTGGACGTTGCACTGACCACTGATATATATATATATATATATATATATATAAAGTAGTTGTCATTACTTAACGTTTATGGCGGCATACATTGTGATTTTACTAAACGTTATTACACGTTTTTGGCGGTCAAAGAGTTAAAGAGCTGTAAATAAGGGAGTGTCAATGTGCCTTGCGGCTAAGCAGGTTTTCTTGTGTTTTTAAGGACTGCATCTTGTGCCTCGGTCTGTGTAATTGCGCCTTGTTTGTGTGACATGTTTGCCGCCAGTGTCAATATTAATCACCTCGCTTCGCTTGCCCAAAGTCAGCACCTTGAAATACGTCACCGGCTTCTATTTGGCTCTCTGTTGCACATGCCGAGTTAACAGGGAAGAATTTGATTAAAAACAAATCACAATTCAAGCTGTGCGTGCGCAGAGAGATTAGATGGAGAATAGGACGTTTAAGCACGCGTGCGAGGTGGGGGGAGATTGGAATGTCTCTCCTTCACATGAGGAGATCCGCCTACAATCATTTTTCTCCAAGCTACAATTTACCTGTATTTCTTGTGTCTGCCTAAATGGGATTATCCTACCCCATGTAGGCAACCAGTAAGAGCTGTGGGAAGTTTCATCACATTCAGGTGTAGAGCAAAGCCTCATGCATGATATGTTTTTCTCCTTCTCATCCTCCTTAAAACAGATTCAGACTTTACTTGCCACTCTTAAAATGTGATTTGTGGCCAAGTTAGAAGCTTTGATGTATACGCTCACTTCTAATACAGTCTGTAATAAAATAAATGCTTTCTCGAGAGTGTCAAATTGAGCCAAGAGTCTAAAAAAGAGTTTATCAGATGATAAATTTATTCCTTCTCAATTTGAAAAAAAAAAAAAAAAAAACTTCAAGTGAAGATTTAAACTGAAACAAATTGTGCATGCTTTTTCTTTTCTTTTTTAGGTTTATACTGATCTTTTTTTTTTAATGTGCCAAAAATATCTGCTACAATTATTTTCTCTTTGAATGACTGATCTTAATCCAACGCTCATCAGAGTACGGCAACCAGAAAAAATATACCCGCACACTCAAAAAAGTTTCTCCATTGATTCATCAGAGTATACTGTATTGCTTTTGGGGATGAAAGTATCATAAATACACAAAAATGCTCAAATATTAATTACAGGACTGTCTCAGAAAATTAGAATCTTGTGATAAAGTCCATTATTTTCTGTAATGCAATGAAATAAGCAAACATGCCATACATTCTGGATTCATTACAAATCAACTGAAATATTGCAAGCCTTTTATTGTTTTAATATTGCTGATTATGGCTTTTTTTTTTTTTTACTTGGTCTGAGGAAATATTCTAATATTTTGAGATAGGATATTTCAGTTTTCTTAAGCTATAAGCCATAATCAGCAATAATCAGCAATATTAAAATAATAAAAGGATTATTTTACCTTATATACATATATATATATATATGTGTGTATATACAAATCAGAATAAGCTGGTTGCCAATTTTTCAATATGTGTAATATTTTTCAGTATGTGCATGTGAATTTATTTGTTCATATAGAGAATGTGCAATTTATAGTGCACAGTATTTGATATAATGTTGCACCGTTTATAAAAAAAAAAAAAAAAAAGTAATATATGCAGTGTTAATGTCACATTAACATTTGACATATACAGTACACCTCAACTCGAAGCCGTAACTTGCTGATTTCCAAATGCAATTGAGTTGTCACATTGTGAACATAAAAGATAATCACTGAATTGATAGAAATGGCTGTATGACAATGTCTCGTTATCATGACTTTGCATGAATATTTTTAATAATTTCTTTCTGTCTCCTGTGACCTGTGACCTCACGCTGTCACATCATTGACACTCCGGCTCCGCCCATCTTCACGTTTCCTCACTGTCCTTCTCTAATCTGTACACGCGGCACATTTGGCCTCACAACAAAGTGAAGGGAGGGAAATGTCATATTTCTCTGCAAGCAACCGACCATCAAAATGGAATGTCAATTAACTTGGATGGAGGGATGGAATGGAGGAGCACAGGAGCAGCCGTCGGCCTATTGTGTGCGTGTGGTGTGTGTGTTTTGTCAGACATGGCATTTTTTGGATGATTATTCTAATCCCACCGAGGACTTCTCAGGCCAAGTGGGTGCCTTATCTTCCCGCCACAGTCATTCTCTCATTAAAACACAATCACAGGCCACCAACTCCAATAAACCTTCAACTTGCTCTTTGAAAAGGGGCTGCGGTATTGAAGGCGGCGGCAGGGGGTGGGGGGGGGGGGGGGGGGGGGGGGGGGGGGGTTGGTTTTGGGTGAAAATGCAGATTACAGCAGGTCCGCCTGCCCATGACAGTAAGCACGAATGCTGTCACTAATCATTCCCAGAAAGGACTGCATTTGATGACTTTTTAATCCATGTTAATAAATGGCTTACTATTAAACAGAAAGATGTGGAAATGAAATAAGACCTTGTGGAAATTACAATGTCAGCAGCACTTGATTGTTTTCGGTGGCATCAACAAATAAAGGCCTTGTATTAATTGTGAAGTTAAACAGAATGGAGCGCGTCCATTTTTCATTATCAATGTGAGGCAAATGGGGCCCCTCAAAAGGCTGATGAAAAAAGCTTGTGTAATGGTGGACAATGGACATGATGTGAAACTTGACAATGGTTTTGAAATAAAACAATAAAGATGTCAAAAATATGCCATTTATGAATTACAAACATTTTGTACAGTGTCGCCTGATTTTCAGGGGCTCAAAAACATTTGGACAAGTGTCAGAATTTGTAGAATACAATTATTAATGATTTGTAGTAAGTGACGTCCTGAAGCCTGGAGGCAAATGAGCTTGATCAAATTTCTTCCCTGGAGATGCTTTACCGGCTCTTTTTTTGCATCCACGTTCACTTGCTGTCTGACTGGAATTCTTCCTATTTGGGGTTAAGAGCAACCCACTAACTTGGCTATTTAAATTAAGAATATAATTGCATTTCTTAACTCATTTACTCCCAATAACGAATAAATATGTTTTTTGTAATGTTCTAAGTGTCCCAAAGACGTATTCATACGTTTTTTGTTGTTATTTTTTTAATGCTAGAGCATACAGAAGGCTTTGATGCAGCCTCTCACCTGCAAAGAACGGTTGCAGAAATGGTAGTTAATACACAAACGGCCAGCAGGTGGCAGCAGAGCAAAGGAGATCAAACAGGGCCATGTAGAAAAAAAAAGCTCACTTCCAATTTTAAATAGATTTGTGAAAACTGATGAAACTTAGCTCTCTTCTAATGCTAATTGCTGAAAAACGGAAACCGATAGACACACACTTTTTTTTCCTGATGAAAGAAGAGTTTTTAATCTTTCTTTTGGTAGGTTTTATAGCAATTGAACACAATATTCTGTGGGCCTTGCAAAATCAGTCAAAATCCAGTAAAACAGCCGGGAGCGAACGGGACTGCTTCTGTGAAAATGGCTGGGAGTGAATGAGTTAATTAATGATGTATCTCCTGGCAGAAATAAGAAGATAAATTCTGAGGTGTATTTGGATGTGCACTGCTAACATTCTGACATATTGAAATCGACAATGTAGTAAAACGTACAGCGGAAGCAACTCAGACGTCATAAAGGCAAACGACTGGAATATTCGATGAATGAAGTCAGTCACCTCATCTCAACCCTTGAGAGAATGTGTTTGAATTGAAAAAATATATATATAATCACATTCACAATTACCTATTTACGATAATATTATTGAGCTCTCAACTGAGCTGATCTTAATGGCTATAAGTTCTTCAATCGTAGCTTGAAAAAAAAAAAAAAACATAAAATGATTTACTAGGTCACTGTTGTTGAACCTGCTTCACAATCTCCCGTCTAGTTCACAACTACGTCCTTATCCAAAGTTGGATCTATATGATTGTCCAAACTATCTTTTTAACCAATTTAAGGGGGTTCAACGGGGAAGTAAACCGTCTGGCCCAACCTGGCGGATTCCTTCAATGATTAGGAGTTGTGTCCATAAAATGTAAGTACAAATTATGAGTCTGATAATGTCAGCATTCGACAGCAGGCAAAAGGTCAAGTTTACAGACCATTCGATAAACTCTTTCTGGGGAAAATGTCAAGCATTTTATTGGTATTTTGGATCGTTCGGTTTTTGTTTTGTTTTTTTGTTTTTTTCAGGAGAAACCTTTACAACAGATTTGAATTAGAAAAATGACGGCATTCATCTAATGATGATTTTAGTCAAATATGATCATGTACTTAGAATTAAGCAACATGCATAATTATTGTTTTATTTAGATTTCAACCAAAATTTGGCTTGCTCGGCAGTTACTTAGTAAAAATCTAATGTTTTTTTTTGTAAACACTGACCATAATTTATTAATTCTGGGGAATTGATTTGACACATTTCAAACATCTTGCATAGAGTGCTCTGCCTCTTTGCCCTTCACATCCTGCACATTATTTGGCAAGGCACATGCAGGCCATTTTAAATATACAAATGTGATTTCCAAATGAAAGCAGCCCAACAGCCAGGTGTGTCGCCACAGGCGGCAACGCTATGAACCAGTGAGCCGCTTGCACTACATCATGTCTCCAGCAGTGCCACCACTGCTTCCTGTTTCCCCTTCACTCCATCTCTCAGCAGGCAATGTTGATATGCCACTTTTTTTTTCTTTTTTTTTTTGGGTGTTTTTTAAACAGGATAAATCCGGACTTGTTTATTCTTTTTAATCCCTTTAGCCCACATACCCCGAGTCAACGCAGTGGCTTATTTCAGAGAATCAAACTGCAAATAGTTTCCCCTCACTGCAAAATAAAGCATATGTAGTTATCACATTTACCCTGTTAATCATTCTGTATTTATTTATGTACTGCAACAAATCAGGTTTTTGTGTGTTTGTAAGAGAACGGAACAACTTTCAAAAAAATAAAGAGCAATCCTACAATACAGTTACATTTTCTCTCAGGGTCATATCGTTAACCTCTGAAGCTGTGCCATTTGGAACTTAACCCCTAAAATGTCAAAAATGTTGCTAGTTTTTTTTTTTTTTTTAGCATTGACCCAAATGTGTGATAGATAAAATTTTACGAGACTTTCTCACTAGGCAGCTCACAAGTTGTTTTGTTTTGTTTTGTTTTTTGGCAAAGAACACTTACATGTCTCTATTTTGGCTGCTGAGTATAATTAACTCTTTTTGCGCTTTTACACGCTATGAATAAAACAACCCCGCCATGTTTCATTGAATTTCATACACCGGCAACCCATTGAAAAGAGATACAATGCTGCCATCTGCTGGTCATAATTAGTGGGTGTTTTTGATTTCACAACCCATTCAGTAGGCAGCGCTGCACTTGGATGTCGATTGATTAAAAAATAATAATAATAATAAACGTAGTTGACGTCATTTAATGTTTACGACGGCATACATCGTGATTTCACTAATCATTATTAAAAGTTTTTGGCGGTTAAAGAGTTAATTATATATGAAATGCATATTCTGCAATTCTGCACCCACATATTTGCATATTTGTAGATTTTTTTTCCCACATTTTTCATTTTCCCCATTCTTCTAGGGGATTTTTACCCCTATTTATCATGGAAAACGCCTTCTTTGTTATAAAGGTAAAATAATTCTCCCTACAAAGTTTGTCAGCTGTTTAATTATAAACCCACGCTTGACATTCAGCATTTGAGGGCTACGATGTGTTCCTATGACAACAGTGTTACTTTTTTGGGGTTTTTTTTTCCTGGTGCTGTGTTTCTCTCTTACACAGAACGCAGGCTCATCTATTTCCGTAGACAGACCCCAGTGAGTTGTGCCTTAATTATGTAGAATTATCATTCAATGTTATTTTGCTTTTCAGGACCACTATTGAAAATAATCTCCTCTCTTTCTCAATCTGACATTTGCCTAACACAAATCTGCCACCCACAAATTTCCATCCCCATCCAAAATATTGCTATACCCTCAGGATTTTTTTCCGTTTCTGTCTCAGCCCAGCAAATGTCGGCTGTTTAACTCGTTCAGTGCCATTGACGGCTATACACGTCAAAATAGGGCTGTGCAATTAATTGAAATTCAATTATAATTTCAATTATTACACAATTAAAAAATCAGCATAATCACAAAGTAAAAAGATTATTGAGATGTTTAAATTTATACATTTGCACCTTTTTTTTATTTTAAAATAACTAATTTATAACTAATAACTAATAACTAATAATAACTAATTTGATCAATTTTGTTTCATCCAAAAGGAACTTGCATAAAGAGTGTTTCAAATAATTTTATTTTTATTTTTTTAATTTGTTTTTTATGTTTAAAAATTTTCTTGTTTTGTACCAAAAATTAAAAAAAATATATATATTGCCCTACTGCACATTGCATATGCTGCACTCCAACTTTCACGTTTTTGCCAACATAAATAATTTTATATTATTATAAATTCTGTTTGGTCCAAAGCTTAATTATAGTGTTTCTATTTTTATTTTTTTTAATTTGATCCTAATATTTTTAAACGCTTAAACATGTTCTTGTTTTGTGCCAAAACATAAATAACCGTTTGAATAATTGTGATTTCAACTATTGCCAAAATAATCCTGAGTATTATTTTTCCCATAATCGAGCAGCCCTACGTCAAAGATCCATTTTTTACTGGGCTGGCAGTGAATGAGTTAACAGCAACAATGCAACGACATACAGAGCCCCCCAAAAAAAGAAAAGAAAAGAAAGACATGCATGCACACAGTCACAGTCATTTGCAGCAACTCCTACAAAACGCCTGTCATCCTGACTCATACAGGGAGTCAGCACAAGCCGATGGATCAATTTAGTGGAGAAAAGCCGGGGCTTTCTTCAAATGTAATGTTCTTTGATGCCGACGCTGAGCTGCTTTACGGAACCTCATTGAAGCCAGTGACAACGTCTTTGTCATTTGCCCGTTTCCCATGCAGAGGATGTTGGCTGGAAACACTTGCGCTGTGCTCCTTTGCTCCTTGTTCATTGACAAGTGTGGATCATGCACACCTACTCACACGTTCTCCTGTCACTCTTCTTTTCAGGTTCAAAAAGACTTCTATTCTTGCTTTGTGTAATTGATAGGCTCTTCCTGTTGGCAAAGGGGGGGAATCAATGACACATGGTCATTTCAGCTTGAAAAAAAGCCATACACATTAGGTAGTTTGTAATGTAGCATTGATGTGAATTTCTAGCGTGTTGCTTTTCTTTTACAGTTGCAGAGTGCCCCCTGGTGGAGAGTATATTTTTGTGGCCTTTTCCAAACAAATATGATTAGCAAATAACTGTGGATTCCACTCAAATGTGTTCATAAAGAAAATCAGGTAGTCCAATAATAAACAGATTTACGATAAATATCACTGGAAGGAAATAATTTAGAAGAATATTTATCTTACAACACCAAATATGTCTGACAAAAAGGGTTTATGCAGTCATTGTGTAGCTGTGAATTATCAAATCAGTCGTTGTTCAATGATTGCTGTTTTAATCAAGGTAATTTTAATTTCCAGCCACAAAAATGATATAATTCTAATTTTTTTACTATTCTACAGCAGCTTCACAATTCTCAATAATTAAGTGTTTCCATGGTGATCCATGAGAGGCCTTTTTTACCCTGCCATCAGTCCTCATCTGAACCAAACGATGCTATGCCGTGTTCTGCAAAAGAGTGCAGTGCTTCCATTTGGTTTGTCATAGAAAACGCCCCCCACCCCAGCCCACACTTTTGGGCTTCCATATGAACTTGCTTGACATTTTCCTATCCTAGCAGAAAAAACCCCCAGTAGCATCGTCACATGTATTCATTATATTTAGTCACGTGTTGTTCTTCTAAAGACAAAAAAAAACAAAAACAAAAAACTTGCAGAGCTATTGCAATATAAAAAGTGCGACTAAAAATGCGATTCACTGTACAAAAGACAGCATTTTTAAGTCATTTTCATTTCAACTTTAATGTTACAAAACACAGAAACTCAGAGCATTTCTATAAATCACACAATGTATGGCACATTTGAGGTTTAACCCCCCCGCGCCCCTCCAAAGAGTATTGTGATACTCAGTTAAGCCTTTCACAATGAACAATGTAGAACATGCAGCTTTGGCAACTCATCGAATGTAGCACTTAATCTATAAAGAAATATGCTGCTGTATGTTGTCGTTATGTGCCGTACAAGCGGTAAGACTTGCAGAATTTCCACAGTCAAAGGCACTCGAAGCATTATGATTGATGGTGAAGGGGCCACCGCAAAAAAAAAAAAAAAAAAAAAAAGTGCTGGGACACTGTTTGGGCCAAATAGGTGTTATTGTATATGATCACAGTGGGGTGTTATCCCTACTCTGATCTTGGACATTTCATTTAGCCATTTTCCCTCAGTACATGACGCTGAGCAGCCAAAATAGGAGCTGACATGATGACAATCTCATCGTCATAAAACAAAAACGGTTTACAGCCAATGAAATCATACAAACATGAATCCTTTTTACAGATGACGCACACACACACACACAAAAAAATGACACCCGCGCTTGACTATCCACTGGCAATGCATGCGCAAAAAATCAAGCTCGTCAAATCCAGCTGTTGAAACAATTTCATAATTGTCCATCACAAATCAAGTTAGCAACCTGGTTGGTGGGCTTTCATTCAAAACAACATTGCCTTTCAAGTAGGTGCAAGTTTACACAGAACACACAAATTCTTATTGCAACAATCACTAATATGAAACAGGGACTTTTTTTTTTTCATATTCAAAAGTATAAAACGAACCATAGCAAATGGATGCTATGGATAAGATAATACAAGAAAAAGGAAATTAGTCTACAAAACCAACAAATGAATTAGAGGTGCAATCGCTAATCAATTATCAAATGAATTGATCATGTTGATAATCTATTAATCATTTAAATGCTTTTTAAATTTAAAATTGTCCAAATGTTCAAAATGTCAGCTTCTCAACAGTAAATATTATCGAATGTCATGAAAGCAAAATCAAGATAAAACAATTGCTTTTACTTTCAGAAACAATTATCCACATTTTTGCTGATTGATGTTTACGGACCAAACAAGTACCAGTAAGTCAATTTTCTGTACTGTTAATTTGAAATCATGTTCTGTTTTAGAATAAAGAGATGGAAATTAAAACATGCTTTTTAAATTTGAGTGAGAATTAAAATAAGTTAGTTGCAGCCCTAAAATTAATATTTATTTATGTTATAAATCTCAATTTGCCTACTCCCAAAGAAATTACTTATCATGCATGCGTTTTAGTGCTACAAAGTCATTTCAATTGTGATTTGAAACTGTAATTGATGACATTTAAACTTGGTATAAGTCTTTTGCCTGAAAACTGGAGCGTAAACAGCAACATCTTGTGCTCTTTTTCAACATTCTGATGTGGCACATGGCTCATTGAACTAGTGTCTACTGTACATATGTGCAGTTTAAACCACAAATTATTGATACCACGGGTACATTTTGAGTTAACATTTCATTTGCTGAGAGTGACAAGAATGTGGCAAAAGTGTGTGATTTGTGATTTGTATTATATTAAAAAAAAAAAAACAGAATTAGCGAGATAACAAACCCGGCTAACTTCTGCTTTAAATTAGTATTTATAGTTTTGACAATTTGATTTGGTTTTGAGATGTGACATCAAAACAGTCCCTTTGTATTTCAGAGTAGCTTAGCCCATAAATTGTGATGCAAAGAGTTCTTGTGAGCTTAGCTTCACTCAAGTATTATGAATGTACATAATAGTTGACCGTCAGCCTTTTATCTGAGAAATTCCACCAAGATGCTGCGTTTAGCTCTGAGAGAAGTACTCAAGGATGAGGCGTAGGTGACCGAGCCGGTCTTTAAGTGAAGAGAGGGAGAGGACTGTGGTTTGATAAGCCGGATCCAGCTGGAGGACAGATAGCAGCCACCAGCACCAAGCTGGACCGTTGGATGAGGCCTGGAATAAATACAATACAGTTACAATACAACGTTGCCCCTTAGAGGCCAAAGCAAGGACAGCAGGAATAGCCCGCATTTCTATTTATTTATTTATTGTAAATCCCTATTTTCTGGTTATTTCAAGTTATCGTTAAAGTTGAGTTATGGTAGTTGAATACATTTTAGAGTTTTGAAATCAATGAATAATCGTGTTTACTAATTGGGATTTAAATATCAATAAAAAATGATTGTGGTTATTATTCACCTCCCTAATCTCAGAGGCTTTGTTGAATATGTAACTTGGCTGGAAATGACACAAGATATGAGACAATAAGGTGTGTTAATGGGCAATTGTTTGTGCCATTCAAATTATTATTATTTTTTTGTTTGTTTTTTTTAACTTTCGAAACATTTTATTGTCTGATGTCAGTTTTTAAAGTATCAGGAAAAAAGGCAGGCACAACATTTGTCAGAATGAATCATTTTTGGATATTGAAGTCTAGGTACATGGAGAAAAAACAAAACAAAACACATACTTAAAAAAAAAAAAAAAAGATACATTTTATTCAATTCTAATTGTTGATAAAAACACGATTGCCGTCATTTTAAATGCATAATTTGTGTAGATGAAGAAGGGAGTGTGTAGTTTCATTTTTCGGCCACAGGTGGCAGTAGCAATTAAAAATTCAATTTTCTGCATTCAGCAGCTTAAAAGAGGAAGTCAACCCCAAATTTTTCTTTACCATAATATGCTCTACACAGCCCAACTAGTCTAAACACGGAATTCTGATTAATTTTGCGTTTGTGTTATTCGAACAAAGCAGCAAAATTCCAACCATTTTTAGCCCTCTCAGAGGCGGCCATTTTGCCACGGTATGACGTTGACTGAAAATCACACCACAGCTGCTCAGGTAACGACCAATCACGGCTCAGTTTGCAAAGGTCACATGACCTAATTCAGATGATGGATAAAAACAGGTGGATTTTGCTGCTTAATTAGTATTCCACAAAAGCAATTATTAATCAAAATGTCATGTTCAGACGAGTGAGGGTAAATACATTTTTTTTTTTTTTTTTTTTAATTTGACTTCCCCTTGAATACAAAACACTATCTTACAATATCCACACCTTGTTGCCTACACAGTAATTCAATATGGATTGACTTTATGGTACAGTGAATGTGCATTCACATTTATGTCGAAATCCCCTACCTGAATGTTCTCTTCAACACCGGGCATGATGCCATACTGCTTGTTGATCTGTTCTCTCATGCGGCTGCCAAGGCGCTGGTACCAGTCCTGAGCCTGTTGATAGACACTGTCGTGGAGATGCTGCAGGAGTTCCAATTCACTCCCTTCCACCTATTAAAAAAAAAAAGGTGGAAGCCGTTTAGTTGATCCAATTACTCTAAACAGAAAACAGGAACTCTTTGAGCAAGTCCTACCTTAATATCCTCCAGATATTCAATATCAGCAGTGTGGTAGCCATCCCGTAGGCCTCGTTTTAAGACTCTGAACCTGTTGCTACCCACACTGTCCACATAGGAACGGCCATCAGGCAGTAGCTCCAAGCTAAGGATCTCCAGCATGCAGCCATAGTCTGCAAATCTTGGGAAACACAGCGTGAACAAATATTTACCAATTGTGTCAATTTACTGTAACAAAATGTGGAGCTTTGCAAAAAAAAAAAAAATTGGGAGCAAAATTTTCAATCTCTCAAAACAAAACATTCATTGTGAATATGTGATGAGGTGCAGGGACCGCAGAATGGAGCGTTGCTGGGCAGCACAGAGAAACGCATTCTACTTGATGGGGCGGCAAGGCGCCTCAAATGGGAAAATGTTCTATTTAAGAGTGGTGGTGTTCAGTGATTTTCCCAGACGAAAATGAAACAAAAACTAAAATAGAAGCCATTCATTGAGACGATAACTAAAATTGACCGACAATTTTATTCTGTAAACATTGTAAACATCCGGGTGACTTGTACTATGTTAGGCTAAGCTACATGTCGTGTGCCGAGCACGCTTTAGCCCACATTAGGAGAAGCTACCCTCCATCTCTCCACCCCCACACGGAATGATATAAAACCTGAAGTGCTGAGGATTTTACTATGATCAGAATTGGCGCAGTATTTGGGATCGAAGACGGTCTTTTTCTGCAGACTCCCATTCAAGTGAACACCAGGATAATGGCGTTTACCACGGTATGGTTTTATTTTGATACTTAACTCATCTGCTCCCAATAAAGTGTAAATACGTTTTTTTTTATGTTTTAAGTGTCCCAAAGACGTATTTATACGTTTTTTTGTTTTGTTTTGTTTTGTTTCTTTTAATGCTAGAGAATACAGAAGGCTTTGATGCAGCCTCTCAACTGCAAAGAACGGTTGCGGAAATGGCAGTTATTACACAAACGGCCAGCAGGTGGCAGCAGAGCAAAGGAGATCAACCAGGCCCATCTAGAAAAAAAGCTCAATTACTTTGAATTTTAAAAAGATTTGTGAAAACTGATGAAACTTAGGTCTCTTCTAATGCTAATTGTTGCAAAACGGAAACAGATAGAAACTTACTTACTTTTTGTTTCCTGATGAAAGAAGAGACTTTAATCTTTCTTTTGATAGGTTCCATTCTTTTATAGCAATAGAACACAATATTCTGTGGGCCTTGCAAAATCAGTCAAAATCCAGTAAAACAGCCATGAGGGGACGGGATTGCTTCTGTGAAAATGGCTGGGAGTGAATGAGTTAATCGGTTTAAAAGTAAATTCAGGGAATAAGAGATATTTGCACTTTTACTCTTGATACACAATGCAATGCCTAATCCAATAATGGAAAATGACTGATGAGTCTTGCATCGCTTTAAATTGCCTTTCAAAATGTTACGATTAAGAGTGAGTGCATTCCAATTCTCTCGTTGAGACACTGAACCTCCATGCAGTATTATAGCCACAATATAAGATACAGTTAGAAAATAAAAAAAGAATGTAAAATTGTCACTTGTTTATGTTTCAGATGATGATTCCATTTTCAGTCTTGCGAGCAAAGTGAAACTAGGGGAAATATTGGCGGGGGATGCAAAAGCGTGGCAGATCTCTCAGCAGACTGGTTAGCCTGCTGTTACTTGCCACCCCCTCAGGGTCACATATGACTGGTTTAATGTGCGTGTGCTGTCTGCTTGCATATCACTGCCAGGCATCAATTGAGCCTCTGTCTCCAACTGTTGCGCTTTCATGCGAGGGTGAAAGTCAAATCAAAACGATGGTCAAAAATATTGAATTTGTGTGTTTGGCGTACCCTTTGCCATGTTCGTAACTGCACATGCCAAACTTCTTCGTTCCCGTCTCCATACAGCGACGCATCATCAGTCGGTATCGAGGCTCAAAGATGTGCAAAGGGCATGGCACACCGGGGTAGGCCACAGTGCAAACAAATATCGGGATGTCCTTTGTGAGGCTGGAGAGGAGAAGACACATACAGTGACATAACATAACATAACATCACAAGTGGGGAAAAGAATTGAATTGCAATTTGGAAAAAATCCCAAATATATGAGATGATGAGTATTCATTTCATGGCACCTACTTTGACAGTTCTGCCATCTCCGCGTCATGTATTTGTTTCCTTTCAGCCAACTGTGAGGGGAAAAGGCAGTTCATGATATCCAGAACCGCAACTGTGATGTTGTACTTCCTATTTTTCAAGTACTGCAAATAAACAAGGAGAGAAGAAGGAGAATTATTGTCATGTTTAGGTCTCAATGCTGTCAAATAATAAACGTAAAATAAAACGCCGTAATATAGTGCACAAAAAGGGCTGTGCAAAATTCAGGATTCACTCTCCAATGTGAATTGAGTCTGAATTTGAACTGTGGAAGTGGAACTGAATTCAATGTAGTTCAGAGAAGCTCATCCTCATCACATACAAGTGAGAATTTCACTTGTGTGCGCCAAAACAAAATGTTTGGGCAGCCATTTTAAAGGAGAAAATTATTCTGGGGAAATAAAGTGCTCAACAATTTCAAAGTTTTTACAATTTGAATGATCTGTTTTATCCGAGTAGGCTTTTAATGTAAATTAAAAAAAAAAAAAAAAAAGTTACGCTTTAGGCCAGAGGGGGCAGTTGCAAGTTAAAAAAAAAAGACAAATTCTGCTACACGCATTTAAATGAATTAAATTTTTCATCATTTCTTTGAATTCCTGTTCTTATTCCCACAATTGTGCTTCCTGGTTGCCACCTTAATTAATTCAAACTCAAATTCAATAACTGAATTGGTGTTTAGAGTATATTTTCAATTGAATTGTGAATTTTGGCCGTCTCGGTTAAACAACGGCTCCTACCTCTTGTAGCGGCTGCTTGCAGAGTGGACAGCGGAGGTTGTGGTCCAGACTCCTCTCGATGCAGTTTTTACAGAAGGTGTGACCACATGGAGTGGTAACTGGCTCATGAAACAGCCTTTAAAATGTATAAATATATGAAATCACCAAAACACATTGCCGTCAATGTCATCTAGTTGACAGACAACCGTGGAGAGTCGCAATATTGTTGTGAGAGAACGGGACGCTGACCTGATGCAAAGAGGGCACTCGAAGTCTGACACAGTGAGTACGCTCAGAGTTTTATCTCTGCATTGTAAACTGGCACCTGAGATAAAAGCAAATTTATACATGAAGAAACATGAACTTTTTTTTTTTTTTTACGTATATTTTAACAAAATATATATATAAAAAAAAAAATATATAAAATATAATATTCTGAATATGTTGGAACAGAGAAAAAAAACATCAGTGTTTATTGTAGTTTGTCACTATACCTCTGCCATTCACATCCTCATTTCTTGCCATCATCTCCTCATCGTCTTCACTGGCAGGCAGGAAGGAGACAGCTTGGCAGAGGCTGAGGCAGCACTCAGCGCTGCTGTCGTGATTCACTTTAGAGCTCTAAAAGAAACACAGTTTTACAACTTGAAAATTTCGAGCAAACACCTCCCACCACGCGAGCGTTCTTCTCTTCGCCCCGTCTGGAGCACGCACCTGGTACGCATCTCTCCTCTCTTTGCCCTCTGCATCGCCATGTGGATGTTTGAGGCCCTCGGGGTGTGTTGCCTGGGTGCCGCTGAGGCTTGTAATGGGGTACGAAGCCTTCAAGTAATCGGCCAACACCTGCATAATGCAGGAGACTTCCTCTGGCACTGAGATGCCCTCTGCCTCCAGGATCTGCAATTTTAACCCATAGAGCCTACTATCACAAATACATTACAATTTTGGAATAGAACAACACAGAAAAAGCGTACGATTAAAATACACACCGCCTTGGGTTGTGCACAAATCGGTGGCAACTTGAACTGAGAATCTGAATTTTCCCATTCAAGTCAGATTGTATCATAGCATAGCATACATTACTACACTTGAGCAGATGCCCAGAAGTTGTTATGGGACTCTTTTTTTTTTCTTTTTTTTTTTTTTGATATGATACGATAATTATCACGATATTGTGAGGAGGATGGCGATATTAAAAAAGGTCACGGTATTGTATAAAAAAAAAAAACAACAACACAATATTGTGCTTTTATAGATAACAGCAATGTACATAAACAGCCTACAATCGCTAAAAACTCTTCATACTGAGGCACTTACTTGCTAATGCACACACTCATTGAGTTCCTCCACATATTTACTCGATTCACGAGCATATTCCCCTTCATCTGACGATTAGCGTGGATTTTAACTCATTCACTGCCATTGACAGCTATAGACGTCAAAAATCCATTTTAACTGGGCTGGCAGTGAATGAGTTAAATATATAAGGGCCAAAACATGCCGTATGAAAATTAAACTGCACTAAAGAACTAACCACCAGAGGGTGCTAGGACTGCACAAATGGAAATCAACTTGTCATTTTTAACAGATGTGCTGCTTTTAATCATGTAACATGACGACAACGATATTGTGGCAGTCTTAATATCGCAATATTGCCATTATCGTTACATCCCTATGGCTAATGCCTCAATCTGGTTCTTAGACCCCCAGCTACAGCTAACACCGTCCTAGCAATGGGAATATTTGACCAGCTAAGTCATCGCTGATGGCCTGCTGACGCCATGCTAGCAACAAACAGAAGGGAGTTTTCAAACTAGGGCGCCGGGCCTGAGAGATGAACAAACTTAGCACTGGCTAGGATGAGGCTAGTAGCAACGTAGAGGGGGGGGTAATAATCATTTGTTCTGTTGTTGGCCAGGAAAAGTACGGTAAGTTACTTTAAACTAAAGGGGTTAACCTTTCCGAGTGTAGATACGCTGTGTCAACATGCCGGCCGGGGTATGCTACACTCCTATACAGTATGTTTGAATAAGATTGGTGAATATTGCGTTAGAAAAATATGATCAAGATAAGCATCCAAGGTTCACAAAATTACGCACAACTGCAAATAATTAATGTTTGTGTACAGTTTTGGCTACAAGGCAGGGAGTGGAAGGATGTCTGTTCATTACTGACTATTGGCTGATCTGCTATCAACTAAACTGAAAATACTAATCCAAACAGGCCCATTCAGTCGTCTAAACACGACGTGTTTATTAGTATTATGCAACTTGTGAGTTACCATTTGGCAAGGCAAATGTTATATTTGTTCTACTTTTTTTTTTCTTTTTTTTTACAGTACACAGTTAGGGGTGGTGTGAACAACCTTCTTGATCTGATTCTTAGCAGGAACAAAGTCAGCTTGCAGTTTGAGGCAATGATGAAACTGGATGAGGGAATCTGTCTGCTGAGCCATTTCCAATAGTATGTTCCCTTTACGAAAGTAGCCCTGCAGAGGACATACATAGAGGAGCATGGTCAGTGCACCACTCCTCAAATAAGTCCATTACGTATGACAGGTCCTCACTGTAAAAAAATTTACATGATATAACAGTTTAAAAAAAAAAAAAAAAAAAAAAAAGAGGTTGATTACACAAAATATTTATCCGCACTACAAACGTGGCGATTACATGCGGTTGTGATACAAGTAGCGGTTTGCATGCAGTTAGCTAGTGACATTAGCAAACAACAGTATCATAAGAATGTGGCTTGAGCAACTAGAGTTAAATAAACAAGACAATCGTGTCTTCTTTCTGAGAGAACAAACATGCAGTGATCACAAAATGTGGAACATATCTGCAAAATCCTGAGAGCCATAACATGAGCTACAGTATATTAAACTGGATGCATTGACAAAGATAATCACACAAAGTTTGAATTTTAATATAGTGGCGATTTGAGATACAAGTTTAATTCATTCCGTGACGTAATTCTTGTTTTATGTTTAGAATAACAGTAAATTTAAACTGAGAGTGACAATAAACAGCTTGAAGCCTCTTTCTGGAAGAATAGTTCACTATTTTCCAAAGCGCTGCTTGCTGCTTATTGTGAAGTGAGTTGAGTTCACTACCAACATCAACACTTGAATCTCAAGTCTGCGCTGGCAAGTCAAAGAAAAAATATTGGCCGAACAACAATGCCTTGTATCTGCAAAAACTCAAGAGTTGACTCATATCTCAAGGCACCATTATGCTTTATCATTAATGGTAACATTATTATTATTAAGGGTTTATTTAAAAAATAATATTGCAATTAATTAAACTGTTAATTTAAAATTAACAATGTAATTTTACATTTTATTATTTATTATATAATTATAATACAAATACTAATGTGGTACCTCTTTAACAGCGTCAATCAAAACTAAGTATGAACATCTTTGTGAAGTTTTTTTTCTTTCTTTTTTTTTTTTTTTTTAGTTCTACTGGTTTTCATCAGATTTCATAAGGGCTCCATGTCGGTAAATAAACATTTTGAGCGATGATTTTCCTGCTGCCACGAACGACCTCACCTCTGTCCATAAAGGCCGAAGACAGCAAAGGTAGTCAAGATCCGTCAGAGCATCAGAAAAACGCAGCAGGCCACAGTTTGCTTCAGCTCTGTACAGCTTCAGACTTGGGTCTTCTGGGACTAAAGACGAAACGAGTGACAAATGAAAGTAAGAAAAAAAAAAAACATGTTTTATTCATTTGTTTTCCATACGACGTGACACGCAAACCTGTTAAGTTAAGACAAGAGCCAATGTTGATAAAGGTGAAGTGCTTAAGCCATGTGTTGTTGGTGAAGACAGTGAGGTTACAAATACATTTTCAAACATGGAACAACTAAAGTTTGTATTCTAAATCAACACGTTATGTCTGTAAGCAATATTTTTGTCTGTATTTAGGCTTTATAATGAGCTTGAAGTTGTGATATAACAAGCTCCATTTTTTGTGCCATAAAGTGTTGCCATCTGTTATAAAAACATTTACACAACAATAAAGGGTCATCGTACAGTACTGAACTGAACAACTGTTGCTTAAGTGCTGTCATACCAGTCATATGGCTTTTACTTAACATAATACAGTATCCTGGAGGAGGTCCCACGCACACATTAAAATTATGCAAACATAACATAGCTGCTTACGAAAGTCAGAATTACAAAAGGGGGGAGGGGGCATTACATGATGTTCACAAGAGTCCAACCAGGGATAATTATTACTAATTATGACGTACTTAACTAGATTAACAAACTCTGTTCATTCATTGGCATGATGAGACCTAAACAGGAGGCGAAACAAAGTTAAGTTACTTCATCACTGGTGCATAAGAAGTTGTGAAAGATTTTTCCTCGCCCTAAATGTTGGCTGAAAGATATCCGTTTATTTCAATAAACTGCATCATTGCTTTTGGATGGCATGTTTCGGTTCCAGGTTCATTTATTTTGTGACGCATATCACAAGAATGTCGATAGATTTAAAACAAAACCCCTTTGATAATTTCAGGCAAAATGTCATATTTTGTACAATGTCAATTTTTGATGCAGCCCTCGATCTAATCTGACTCCTTGTCCTCACATCAATCACAACAGCATCTTTTACAGCAGTTATTTGGCTTTTTTAGGGCCACCGATGCCATTTAAAGGTTAGTATCGAGCATCATTTGTTTGTAGTTTATCTAAAAAACAAACTAACAAAAAAAAAAACAGGTTAAATAATTTCAATGTCTCTTTAGAGTCGGTATAACCACCAAGCAGACAGGATAACCTGGCGGATTTTGACAACATACGGTGATGCCTTGTTAGTTGGGCTGTTAAAAAAAATAGAATCGGCAATATATCACGACATTACAGCTCGCAATTCTCAAATCGATTCAATAGGCAGCCGAATCGATTTTTAAACACCAATTTTTAATGGAAAAAAACCCCCGTCTTACTTAGGGTTAGGATTCAAACCTTAAGCGTGTAAGAATGTTATATTAATGGAAAATTAAGCCTTAATATTTTATTTCAAAGCTGTTCAAACATGAAACAGTTTACAACCTGTTTGTTAAGTACAGTGGCTCACAATTTATAAGACTGAAGTTTCAGTTCAATAAATAATACATTTTCATACAAATCTTACAGTGTACATGTACAAGTTTGGTGAATAGTGTTTTCTACATTTGAGTGAAAAAAAATCGCAACAATCGACTTGTAAATCCGGATCGGGATTAATCGGTATCGAATCCAATCGTGACCTATGAATCACGATACGAATCGAATCGTCAGGCACTTGGCAATTTACACCCCTAAGTTGTTAGTGAAGAAACCAAACATGACACAAAAAGTTAAACATTTTGTATTGCCTATGCCTACCTTGCTGTATCGCGTCATTGGCGACGCGTAAAGCTTCCTGGTACTGCTTGGCGCGGATCTTCTCCTGCAACTGGCACTTCATCTTTGCGTCCTCTGGGCAGCACTTTTCAATCACACGGATGAGCAAAACATTGTTCTTGGCGTTTCTCGTTTCCCTCGGTTTTAACCTCTCATTACAAGTCGGGCATTTTGACGGAAGGTAGGTCCCCGCGCACCTCCTGCAGAAGGTGTGACCACAGGCGACGGTCACCGGCTCCCACATCGGGAAGAGGCAGAGTCGGCATTCCAACAGCTCCATTGGTGGCGGTGGCGGTGGCGGTGTGTCAGCACAGTATCCCGCGGCGAGAACTGGTCTTCCCCTTAAAGTCGAGCACACGGGAAGACTTTCCTCCTCGGCCGTGTGTCATTTACCGTACGAATAACACTGCAAAAGGTGAACGCGTCCTCCCCCCCACTTGAACCAGTTTCGCTTTCTGACTAAGTTGAGCCGCTTTTTAACTCGGCTGCAAACATCGCCTTTGCTTATCTAATGTGGGCGTTCTGAGACAACTCGTCCACATTAATAATTTAATAATGTAATAATGCAGGATTTAGCAACCATGACGAACCCTCTCCATCAGGTAAAAGAAGAAAAAACCCCAACTCAGCCTCTTTTGAGTTAGCCGCTCCTCTCGCCGATTCAAACGCAATCAACGACTCCACGAATCCAACAGGAATGTGTTAAATGTTCTTGCGGCTGCCTTGGTCCAAGGATTGCCCTCTTTTTCTGGATACTACGTACACGGGCATATTTCCAGGTTACTGTGTTACACCATTACATTACATAAATAAAGATCACGTGACGTGGCAGCGAACGCGCTGATTGGCTGAGCAGCTCGCCGTCAACCCTGTTGTGAAACCCACAGTCGCTGAGTTTCATAACATGATTCGTGGGTACAATTTGATGGAATAACCAACACCAAAGGACGAATGTGATCACTAATTACAATCGCGTGCGTTTTGTCAATTCTGGAGTTGATTCCTTTTAACCTAAAGTCGACACAATGTGTGTGACACAGTGGATGGAATTCCCAAATCAAGATACCGCGAGGGGGCGGGGTGACAAACCGAAAATGAAAACCTGCTTACTGGATAGGTTTGGCTTATTGTTAACAGTGTGCCGTGAACTTCAATAGACAAATAACATATAAGGTCAAGATGGAAGACGTTAATTACAAAAAAAAACCAAAACGATAAAGTTGTTGCATAACAGAGGTGGAACTCGTCTCATGGACAGCTCAGTCAGGACACTTACACAATTGGAAAAAGTGCTGTATTCCAAGATCTGTATTGATTGACAGGTTATTAAAAACATGTTTTTCTTTCATCCAGTAGATTGCCAAGAAAAAAAAAAACACAGGACCGCTCCTGACAATGATGCAGTGTCACTCTACACAACTGTAAACACAAACTTTGAAACAAACAAAGATTTTCAGTCTGATAGTGTCAGTCAAACCTGTGCTTAATTTTTTTTCTAAGGCCAGACTGCATGTTGTACCAGATCTCTTGGATGTTTATCTGCATGCTCATCCACATCAGTGCCACTACCTTACTGCAGTTCATTCTCACCAATTTGAGTGGGCAAATGATCTCATTCAACAGCATCTGACACTTCGGAGAGGTGTTGTCTTCAATGATGAACTGAACTGGGCAGATAAACGTGTATAACGGGTGAGTGAGTGATTTACTTACATTACATTTGTGAGTCAAGTTGTCCATGTTGGCCATGGAGTTATAGCATTGCATTGCCTGTGCTATGGGACAATGAAGACGTGTATATTTCATGATGTCATTTTCAGTGCTCTGCAATACGTGTTGAGAAGCTCCAGTGTTGTGCCATTCACAGCCATCACCTCATGTGACAGCATAATACCACATGGCCCTATGTTCCAAGAATTTCTTCACAATTCCTGGAAGCTAAAAACATCCCACTACTTTCATGGCTCGAATACTCAGTCACCCACTGGGCATGTTTGGGATGCTCAGGATCAACAATCCACCATCTTTGTCCAGCCATTGAAGAGTGGACCGATTAACAACCTGATCAACTCAATGAGGAAGAGATGTCTTGCTCTGTGGCCATTGATTGTGGGCAGCCTAAGGCACACCTGTGCAATAATCATGCAGTCTAATCAGCATCTTCATATTAACACACCTGTGAGGCAGATGGATTGTCTCAAATGCTTACTATACTAACAGATTTAATTTCTTCCTTTTTGAGGAAGTTATTCTTATTAAAACATTAGCACTACCTATATTTTTTTCATTATAGTTAAAAAAATAAAACATAACATAAAAGCAGGGATTCTACCAAAAGCAATTTGAGACAAGCATTATTTGACTTTAACCATGGACAGTGACGTTTCCATTACAAGATCAAATGACACGAGTCGGCATAAAACATAACCATATCATTCAGTGTGTCAATGACGGTTCAGACATCTGTTCTTTTAGCTGAAAATATTTTTATTAGACTAAAAAAGGGAAATTGGCCATCCTACTATTGTGTAATTTTCAGTTTGTTTCCTCCATAGTCTTGCAGGTTGATTATTTGCAAACGCAAGCATAGATGGATGGCTATGTGTCTTTCCTGAGGCCATAAAACAATACATACAAAGTTTTTAAATAAACTCAACTCAAACCAAAGCACAATGATTAACTTCAAATATCTGCAGTGTAGATAAAGTGAGCGAATACTAGGCAATTTTGTCAATGATACTGCACATGGCCGCATCTTTGTCCCACATTTTGTCTTTTCTGATGGTAGGTGGAGTCTTGTTGTGGAGACCTGCTGCCATACAGCTTGCTCCTGCTTCCTCCGCATCCATGGGTTCCGTTTTCAGCCTTAGGACCTGGCCAGACGGCCCGGCACTGCTCCCAGCAAGCAGAGTTCTTGTTCCATCACCAGCATTGTCAGTGCTCTCCAACTGCGGTAAGTCATCGGGCAGGGAGGCGAGGCACCCCTGGATCATCTCCACTACCCGCTCCAGGTGCTTTTGGAACCTCTCTGCTGTATCGAGTCTCTGTCGTTTCTGAACTTCCATCATCACACGCAAAGTCTCCCGGGCTTGATGTGGCCTATACTCATTTATCAGGTGGTGCATGTGAACAAACAAAAGTTTCAAGTCCTCCAGCTTTTCTTCTCGCTTTATACTGCCGGGGCTCTTGATGAGGATGTCCAGAAGGTCCAGGAAGTTCACCAGGATAGACATGTTCAGCTTCTTGAGCTCGCGTTTGTGGTCAAATTGCACAGGATGGAGCCTCTCGATGCCTTGGCTCTCCAGTGGGCGGATGATCAGGTCGTCACACTGGAACTGGTTGCCAAACATCATGTAGCTGTCCCGGATGGGTGGCGGTGGTTTGGGAGCAAAGCCCTTGCTGACATTGTCATCTGTGTACTCTTTGATGTACTGCGTAGGTGGAGGAGGCAGGGCGCTAACCTGCTGTGGTTCACCCATGATGGTGATCTGAAACAAGAATAAGAATGGCTCTCATCAACAAAGTGGTGGTGTCAAGTGTCAAATGTTCATGATTCATTTTCCACATAAAAAAAAAAAAAAAAAAAAAAAAGATTAATGCCTGAGAAGAGCGAAATGCCCATTTTGCCGTGGTTTGCTGAACTTTTCAGAGCGTCGCGACAGCCAATCGGCATTGAGAATGTACTTGCTATGTCATATGCAGCAATGGTACAAGCACAGACACATGGGCAAATAAAGTTTATATTAAAAAAAAAAAAAAGTTAGACAGTAATGAAATAACGTGAGACAATATCAAACAACACAGCCAGCTATGAAACTGAAACGTGCTTTTAACTCACCACCGAGCGCTATTTTGCCGTAAATTGTGCAAGAACTACAAATATGGGTTATGGTTGTTAAGACAGGTAAGGCAGATGACACCTTATAACCTACTCTGTCGGCTAGGGTTAGGATCACGCCCTAACCCGGTACCATTACCATGACCTTGATCATCAGGGTCATGGTAATACCGATAGCAACCCATCTTCAGTGGCAAAATAAAGTGGAAATCTTCGTAAAAAGACAGAAGGTGGGGGACTCGAGGCAGAAACCACGCCCAGTGGATGATTCGGGCCGGCGATTGACCAATCAGAGCCTAAGCAGCACGAACAGGAGAGTTGCCGGTCATGGCAAAAAATGCACAACCCATATAAATGCAGTTGCAATTATAAAAAAAAAAAAAAAAAATCAAATTAAAAAAAACATGCAACGGGTTATTTTATTTTATTTTTTGAATACTGTATTATAATAATAACGCATCAGATTTATGGATTTGCGTAATAGGTGCTTTCATTACAATGACAATTTTCAAATGTAAATTCTAAACGTTAAACTTTCTTATCCATTTCGTTTTAGCAGCAACCCCATTGTAAATGGAGCTGCTGTTGTGAAGTGGCAGGCACCATTTGATTTACACAGCATCGAAGTAGTTGAAGGTAACAACGCCAACTAGTACTTAGTTGCACAATGCAATGCAACATACAGTGGTCAGCAAGTTACGCCGAGCAAAGTTATCGTCGCTATATTATTTATGCAACCGCCAAACTGTTTGAACGTACCAAGCCAACACAGCTAGCTTGAGCAGCTAGATACACAAGATCGCCTCTACATACAAACGTTTGGCCATAAATGTGAGAATATCTCCCTAGACAGAAATGCTCAGTTTGCCGTATTTCTACTTGCCTCCGAAGTGGCTCTTCGGGCCCGACAACGGCGACGATTTGATGTAAATGTAAGTACAGGATGGCAGCACAGATGGTACTTTAGCTAGCTTGCGCTATCACGGATATGGCGAATGATTGCGTTGTGATATCATTGGCTGAGAAACCCTCGTGATTCCGTTTCGTCGTTTGGATTGGCTAGTCTCTGTTCGTAGCTCTCATTGGTTGTCGCTATTGACACGTGACAATTCGTGTACCCCCCCCCCCCCCCCCACACACACACACACACACAAACAGGACGTCATGATCTATCTATGAAAGTGAAAATAGACGGGAAAAAGCAATTATAACAAGATTCAGATTTGGACATTAAATGTAACGATTCAGGTTTGTGAATTTGGACTAGACAGACAGTTGAACAAGTTACATGTTACTGTCAGAGGCATCGAGGGCCACTATCATGCACGCTGTTTGCCTCCTCCACCAACACACCTGATCCAAATGGTCAGCTCATCAGCAAGGTCTGTTGGACTGATAACGAGTCTTATCATTTGAACCAGGTGCATAGGAAGAGGGAAATATCGAACACATATGCATAATATTGGCCCTTGAGGGCCAGATTTGGACACTCCTGGCGACTACCGGTACTGAAAAATATTTTGCAGTGATTGGCCCTATTTCAATGACTTCAAATGGTGCGTCATTGAATATTCTTTTCGAGAGCGACAAATGAGACAACTTAGTGTGAGTGAACGTAACATTTTAAATTGAATATTGTGCAATGACTTTTCAAAGTGTGCTCAATGAAAAGTGACTGTGCTTATATGTGATGCAGTTGAAGTCGATGTGAGTATGTGCAGTCTGTGACGATTTCATGCACTTCAAGTCCACGTGGGTATGTGCAGTCTGCATGTTGGAGTCAGGATGTGGTCTACTCAACTCAGCAACCGGAAACGTCATGGTATATATATTTATTTTTTTTCTGACACACTCACTCAGTGTTTCTTCAATTGTTTGTTAATGATACAATGTTCTCCGGAGTGATTCTCGATGGTACGATGATTAAAAAATCCCAGCAGAAAAAAAGAACATCGCCATGCAACTACAAGGAGAGATTTTTTGTGCTGGACACGCAGGAATTGACGTATTCTGAGCGGCGTCCCGGAGTAAGTATTCATGCGGCGTAACTATTTATTTTAAATGACACTTCTGATCAGTTGAGTCGTTACAAGCTTTGGGGCTTGCCTTCTGATAATCACCTGCAATTCCGATTATATTTTCATACGAACTGAAAAGGGAGTAATTTTTGTTTGTTTCAGAGAAAGCCGGTACTGAAAGGTTGCATCAAGTTATGCAGCATTAAGTGTGTGGAGACAGTGTTTACCGATGTCCCCATTCCATGTGACTACAAGTACCCTTTCCAGGTGAGGTTCTTAAACAGCAGAATTACTTGAAAAGCAACGCATAACACCCTGCTCTCAAACACAAATCTACAGGTTTTTCATGGTAAGCATTTCCTCTACATTTTTGCCCCAGACAATGATTGTCGTCTGAGGTGGGTGCAAGCTCTTAAAGAAGGTGAGCAGGTTTTGAACCGGATTTTCAGGCTTCTAAATTGGGCTTCTAGACAATACAATCATCTTGACCTCATTTACAGCATTCTGTTTTTGTTGGTTGCTGATATAGAGACAAAGAATAACAATTTGGTCGAAAAATACCACCCACAATTTTGGATGGATGGGAAATGGAAATGCTGCCAGCAGTCCGAGAAATTAGCGGTGGGCTGTCAAGTATATGATCCGGCGGGTTACGGTTTGTATGATCCTTTTCTTTTATATTGAAGTTAAGGTCTAATTTGTAATCTATCCTGGAGGGAGGTGTTCTATTGTTGACAAATCTAGTCTGACGTTTAAAGTTCATGAGAAATGCAACGTCTTGCCAAAACCTTCTAACAGTGTTGATGCTGTCAGTTTAAATATTTGATTAAAAAAACATTTGTCAGTGTTTAAATATTTGATAAAAAAAATTTTTTTGTCAGTGTTTAAATATTTGATTAAAAAAACATTTTGCCAAATGGACTAGATTTGGGAATCTGGTATTTGTATTTGTTACTTGTTACAGTATATAAAAAGTTAACGTTTTGTTTTGTTTTTTTCCCACAGGTTCTAAAAAACCACTACCCGAGATCCCAGATTCAGAGGTAACCCTTTCTCAAAAAAATTAAATGCCTGGATTTTTTTTTTTTTTTTTTTTTACTGGTAATCTATTCACAATACTATCATTTTGATTTTGTAAATGAGCGCAACGGTTGTTGACCTCCACTGAGCGAACAAATATGCAGTGAATTATACAGTACCTCAATGAAACTGAAAATAACATTGTATCGCATTTTTTTCCCCATTAGGTAGAAATGCACGACACATTACATAGGATGGTTGTTGCATTGCAGAACTACACACCATTTGGAGACAGGGAACTGACACTTCAGAAAGACAAGGAGTACACCCTGACAGACAGCTCACATCCTGTCTGGTGGAGTGTTCGAGATGAAAGGGGGTAAAACACAACTATTCCCATATCAATGTGTAATGGAGCTCAGGGTGCAAATGATTTCAAATGTAAAAAAAGAACATTCTCCCTTCTTGGCGTCACAGGAATGATGGATTTGTGCCAAGGACACACATAGCTGAAAAATCAGGCAACAACTTTGAGAGATTTGAGTAAGTTCAAATTGAATACACTGCAAGGGTTACTTTAGCTGTGTTTGTTCATTTGTACATTTCAATTGCTTATTTTATTGCAATTGTGTGCAATTCTGGACTACGTTAATGCGTTTTGTAATATGCATATGTAAACTGCATTTTCTTCTTGTGTGTCCTCTCAAAGATGGTATAACAACAACATTGCCAGAGCGGAAGCAGAAGATGTGTTGATCAAAGAGGTAAAAGCATCATCAATGCCATTTATTTATGCTGGGGCAGCATGGTGTTGAGAGGTTCTTGGTTCGAATCTCAGCTCACGCCTGAATGTGTGGCATTTTTATGTTGCTCCTGTGCATACATGAGTTTTTCCTCACCTGTTATTCCAGCTTTCACTTTGTTGTTGTCCACATTATGCTAGTTATAGACCCCCTATTGTCACATCAGTGTGAATGTAAATGGTTGTTTGTGTATATGTGTTGTGCGATTGACCGTGTATGCAGCAGGGTTCAACTAGTGTTTCCAGAGTGACCTTGAATAGTTAATTTGGTTACTTTACTGAGCACTTGATTTTTAGAAGTAACTAAATTAGATTACAAGTTTTTTTTATTAGTTACATTCAGAAGCTGCTGACAATGCCATCTCAACATAAAATTGACAACCAGTCTTGCCAGTCTTTTTTTTTTTTTTTTGTCTTGTGCAGGCCCAAACATTTTTTCCCCCCATAGCATGAGTACTGAAAAATAGAATAATTTAATCCCACATACAGAAACATAAAGCATAAAGTGATATGACACAACTGCTTAGATGGTTGGTTTGACACACGTCAGTGGCGGGCATCATCTTTCGTTGTTGTCTTCATGAAATGGAATTATGGAGGAAGGAGCGTCTTTATTTCGTCATCCTCCTCAAGCTGCACCCCCCTGTCAATTTGGTAAATGGGTTTTCACTTGCACTTTTGCACTTTTCTACTTTAGGTACTCAAAGTGCTTTAGTGGTGTTTCCTCATTTTGCCAACTGATGATGCAGCATCGTGAACAACTGGCGGTTCAGTATCTTGCACAAGGACACAACATGGTCACAATGGATGGGATTCGAACCCACAACCACCAGTCTGAGAGATGCCTTCTTAAAGTCTTGAGTAATGCGGCCCCAAGAAGTTTCAAATAGAGACATGAGATGAGCCTTCTCTCCTCTTCCGCTAGCTGAAAACGTGACTTGGCATATACGCAACATCGCTTCACGACGCGTGAGAAGAAAGCAAATACTCGGTCTTTTTCTTTTTTACAAGGAAAAATTACGTACATAAATAGTAACAGTTAGTTACATGTTAATTTAATGTATAAATATCATAATCTTATTTGCGGTCCAGAATCAGGAACGTGTTCGATTATTCCTTACCGGAAGTAAGTCTTTGCGAACTAACACGGTACTGACATTCCTGAGCATAGATAAAATAATCATCAGATTGTTGCGGTAGCACCTTCAGCAAGTGTTGCTGTGCAAAATGAACCTGCACCTTGAGAATTAGACATGGCATCGCATGATGCTTTCACAACCACAGTGCTGAATTTCCTGCTGTGAAGTTCCACAAGCATGACTTTCATTTGCTAATTGCTGGTTCTAGCAAAAATTGGTATGGCATAAAAATGTCAACTCAACTCACAATGTTTACAAACCAAGTTTGGATAGATCTGAATTCTATCATTTCCACTTTTTTTTTTTTTTTTTTTTTTGTCTGTATGTGTGTGGTAAATAGGGAAAAGAAGGTGCATTCATGGTTCGAAACTCAAGACAGACGGGCGTTTACACAGTGTCAGTATTCAGCCAGGCACCGGGGTAATTTCACCCTTACTGTAGTCCAATCATCATGACATTGATGCACAGTAACAAGGTTCGCCTAAATGCAATGGATCTTTTGAACATATCACCTGCAGATCAAATGGGGAGAAACAACCGTGTGTGAAACATTACCAAATCAGACGGACGGAAACAGGAGAGTCTTCTTTTTATTTGGCAGAGAAGTATTTGTTTCGCACCATTCCGGAGCTGATCCATTACCACCAACACAATGCTGCCGGTAAGTTTGAGGCTCCGATTCTTTCACATGCAACTTGCCGTTTCATGTCTTCAAGCAAATTCGATTGTTTTCTAAGAGCCTGTGTGCGTACGCGCGTGCGTGTATATGTGTGTGTGTTACTCGGCAGGTCTGATAACACGTCTCAGACACCCTGTGACTCAAACAGGCGGCTGCTCCCAGGAAATTGCCTATCCGTCCAAAGGTAATTTGATACAGCACAATCAATTCTTGGACAATTTTATCTTCATTCAAGTTTTGCCTTTGCTGTTTGTGCTGCTGGCCACCTCCAATATGGAGAAGGGTCATAAAGATGTAGTCCCTGATGCAGTGGTGTGGGAAATGCTCAATGGTCTGCCCAAGTACTACACATAGATTTTACTTTTGAATATTTAATTGATGTTACATTATGCTACGTGACGGTGGAATCATCCATCCATCCATTATCTACCGCTTAATCCGGGGTCGGGTCGCGGGGGCAGCAACTTTAGCAGTGAAGCCCAGACTTCCCTCTCCCCAGCCACTTCAACCAGCTCCTCCGGTGGGATCCCAAGGCGTTCCTGGGTCATCCCAGGGGCCTTCCGCCGGTGGGACATGCCCGGAACGCCTTCTCCAGGGAGGCGTCCCGGAGGTATCCGAACCAGATGCCCGAGCCACCTCAAGTGGTGGGATGGCCGAGCTTCTCGCCCTCATGTGGAATCATAATCTTAGATATATCATTTATACCCACGACCCTTGTGAGGAGTAAGCGGTTAAGAAAATGGATGGACGGACGGACGGACGGACGGACGGACGGATGGATATCATTTATATACAAGCCATTGAGTGGACTGAAGTAAAGGTAATATCTCTTTCTATGTCATTAATGTTGCTTAATATATTTGAACAACTGCGATTGGTTGGCAACCAGTCCAGGGTGTCCCCCGCCTACTGCCCAGAGCCAGCTGAGATAGGCGCCAGCAGCTCCCGCGACCCTTGTGAGGAATAAGCGGTCAAGAAAATGGATGGATGGATATTTGAACAATATCTCACAATATTCTAGTTAATGTGATGCAGAACGGTTCTCCACTACACATGACAACCACAATAAGAAGTGTAACGTTAGATTAATTGCTGTGTCACAGTTTCAGTCAAACGAAGCACTTATGTCTTAGTAAGGGCAGGATGTTTGATAGAAATTATTGGATGTTATTACATCATGCAGGCATACTTAACGATGTGGCTGATTTGTAGGGGATAAAGAGAACTTTGGTTCTGGGTATGACACTGCAGCGATTTGTTGTCAAAGAGGCCATTGACTGTATGACTGCAGTATCTGCAAAGTGATGGGGCTTGTCGTTTTGAATCAATCGCCACTTGTGCAACGTCTGAGTAGGTTTACTGTCTGCAGTTGTCTACGTAAACAAAATACATATAAGCATAGGTACAGTAGAAACACAAACCCTGTACATTTGGTTTGAAATGGCTGTTCCACAATTCTGGAGCCTCTGCTGTTTACATTATGTGTTGCCCCAGTGGTGGTTGTTTTAAAGTGCTCTATAAATATAGAGTTGAGTGAGTGATAGGAGTCAGTGTCCTAACTGCATGATTTGCAATGCCAAGTTGAGTTCAGCACAACGAGCTATCTAGCAAAACTAAACTGCATATTGTGTTATTTTTTCAATAAAGAAGGGTTTGGTGAACGCGCATAGGATTCTGGTGGGGTTCAACAATGTTAAGAACCCTGTCGCTCAACAGATGAATGGGAGGTGGACCCCGAAGAACTTACCTTTGGTCAAGAGGTAGGCAGTGGACAGTTTGGGATGGTGCTGTGGGGACAATGGAAGGAGAAGAACGTGGCGCTGAAAATCATAAGAGAAGACAGCATGTCAGATGAGGAATTCAAAGAAGAGGCAAAAGTCATGATGTAAGTGCGCGAAGTGATTCATTAGCTTGCGTAATAATAATCAAGTGAAGCAATGTGCAATTGTCTGTGTTTCATTAGGAGATTATGCCACTCAAAGCTAGTTCAGCTCTATGGTGTATGCACCCAGCGTTCTCCGATGTGTTTGGTGTTGGAGTTCATGGAGAATGGCTGCCTATCAGACTACCTGCGAGCCCAAAAGGGGTCTTTATCCCAGGACATAATGTTGGGGATGTGTCTGGATGTCGCTGAAGGGATGGCCTACCTGGAAATGTCTAATTTCATCCACAGAGATTTGGTAAAAAATATAAATAAATAAAATATGTATTGGTCAGTAGTCTGAGTTGAATTTTCCTAATTCTGTTACATTTTAAATTTTAGGCTGCCAGGAACTGCCTAGTTTCAAAGAACAGCGTGGTAAAATTGTCTGATTTTGGCATGACCAGGTATTTCATAACTTCTCTCTTATGGGCAATGTTGCCATCTCGCTTCACGTTATTCCTACTTTGTGTGTTGTAGATATGTTCTTGATGACCAGTACACGAGTTCCTTGTGCTCTAAGTTTCCCGTCAAGTGGTCGGCACCGGAGGTTATCAAATACTGCAAGTTCAGCAGCAAATCTGATGTTTGGTCCTTTGGTATGATGCGGTTCTTTGTGTCTTTTTATACGGTTATATTAACATATTTATTCATCTTATTCTACAGGTAAAACAAGGAGGGCTAATTTACCAAATGTTACCATCTTACTTAACGTTACACAATTTTACATGTTTCCACAATGTTTTCCAACTGATATATGATCATCACATTCAAACAATCTGAATCTGTATTCCCCATTCAGGTGTTCTCATGTGGGAAGTCTACACAGAGGGACGCCTTCCTTATGAGAACCAATCTAATGCTCAGGTAGTAGAGTCCTTGAATGCTGGCATGAGGCTGCTTAAGCCACGACTGTCACCAGAGGCTGTCTATCTTCTGATGGAGTGGTGCTGGAAAGAGGTGGGAGAAGGAATTTGATGTATATTGTGGGGAAACACACACAATCGTGAGGTTGCATTGACTTTTCACCCATGTTTTCATTTCTTAGAAACCAGTGGATCGTCCATCTTTCGCGTTGCTGTTGCACGAGCTTGCCTTACATTCAGACTGTTGAACCACAAGATACGCACTGCTGATGCTAAACATTAAACACAACTATTTATTATATTTATTTTGTGTATAATTGACTGAAGTTTGATATTTGATATATTTTACTATAAGTTGATGCTTCCCACACATGCCATAGTCTGTTTGCACTTGAACTGGTTCATGCATTGTACATGGCTACAGTTGTACACTTTGGTTTTCTGTAAATGACAATAAATGGTGTGTTTTCAGTTAAAATGTATGATGTTCATAACGTACGTTACATTGATAATTGCTTTAAAAAATATGTTCATGGTTACGCAACAAAATAACAGTAATGGTAAACACGTGCACGCTCTCCAATTCATTGCATACACCCGAACAGCTCTTGCAATTTAAATGTCAGTGATTATATTGCTTAGGTTTGTAACTTGAGTATAAATGTGTTTATCAGTACATTGCAACGTGTAAACTGGATGTGTATCAAATATTTTGCTTCTCTCAGCTAAATAAGAACCCAAATATGCAAGAAGTGAACAGCGAGTGGATAAAGATTGCATCAACTTTTCATATTTCTGTAGCCAGGATATGTAATATTTCAAGTATATTTGCTTGCCCAAGACAAGTAGAATAGTAAGAATACAAAAGCCCTGTATAAACTACATGAAACAATTTGACAATCATTATTACTTAATGATTTATTAACTATACCTCTAAATTAACATGCATGATGTGTAAGCATGCATGCTGCAACTGGTCCACGCATCTTTTGTAAAATAAATTATGGATGGAAATGAAAACATTTCGTGACCACTGGTGGAAACTATACAAAGTCAAAATACTTTCCCACGAAACGCAACTTGATTTTTCTGCTTTTATCGTTTGTACTTTACTGGAGTACATGTATTTTTAATTTTCTTTTTAAATTTCTGTACTTTCTATTCCTTGCTTTGTCAAATTAGGTGGGCTACAAATCAAATTAGAACGATCCGAAGTCCAATTCTTTTAAAAGAGTGGCAAGTGTATTCACCGACTAAGACATAACTGAAACGTTGACTTCTGACGTAATTGTGACGTAAAATCGGACACAATTGTTTTTTTTTTTAACCTTTTTTTGTATACTTCAGTCACGATTTTACGTTGAAAGTATGCTATATGACTCTTACTAGGTCTTTTTCTTTTATTATTATTATTATTATTATTATTATTATTATTATTATTCAACTACTGTATCTTTTCTACTAACTTTTGCTCAGGTCCAACAAGTCATGGGATTCACTGTTTGTCGAACACAATGTAGTTTAATTTCTACTTCAACACATAGCATTACAATATAGAACATTTGATTATCAAAATACTTTAGCTATATGTTTAACACACGTTACGTATATTAAAACATCGGCTAATGGTGAGGATAAACGGAAGAAGATGGACGATAGCTGGTGGGGCCACGAATCGCCGAGAAAAGCCGATCACGTTTGACTCATATCCTGATCATGTCGACGGCAGTGTGACTGTCCCTTTAAGAACTGCACTTGCAGCCATTTTCTGCTCTTTGTGTGGGGTGGATTAGAGCTGTGTCGGCACTGGGGCAAAACTAGAGCATCAGTCCACTCTCAAGACGTGCTAAAGGCGGAGAAGAGGTCGGAACGGCGTCGCAGACCGCGCCAACTGTCCGCACGCCTTCCCGTATCGTCGGACGGACATGCGATTTTGCAGGTATGTGGCCGACTCGGCCGATGGATGGAGCCTCGACGATGAACGTGGTCTCGCTGGTGATGTGATGTGAGCTGTGGTAGTGATGATGGCTTTGAGAGAGCGAGAGCTGATCTCTTTTTCCGCTTCACTTCCTGCTCACACAGTGCATCATTCTCGGTATTTATGAGTGCTTACGCACAGTACGTGAAGAAAGGTCGGTTGGGCGTCGCTGAGAGACGAGTGAGACGGTTCTCTTTCACCACACACGGGTTTCCCGTTCGCTTGGAGCGAGCGGCATCGTCGGCTGATGAGATGGGTGGGGTGAGGAGAGCGTAGCAAGTGCACCGATGAATGATGAGGCCAGACGACCCCCCCCCCCCCCTCCTCCTCCTCCTCCTTTTCAAATAGAGGAATAACTGCCCGTGTGATATTAGTCGTTTGATTTGATATGTGACTCCCCATTTTGTGCAAGTAGGTTAAGCGTGGATGTGAGAGTGAGCGAAGTGTCAATATTTGAGAGCTGCACTGCTCTCATGATGACACGCCTGCGGGCCTGTGACTGATGCTCAAATGGCATTCAGTGTATTCGCCTGTTTCTGCTTCGCGTCCAAATTAACAATTTACAATGAACTCACGTGATCGCCATGCAGGCGTGCGTGCACCCTGTACATACATTCTGTGAATGTGTAATTCAGCCCCTCACCCATAGCCGTTATGTCATGATTTGTATGTTCCCTGCATGCTTCACCAGACCGAGAATTTTCCTCAAAAGCATCATTCAATATCTACTATATTATTATTATTATTTGTCCACGTCATGGACACTTCAGTTGCTACATCATCTGCATAAATTAATGACACCCAGTGAAAGAGTGGCTTCAAATTTTCTGCTTTACAAACTAATATCAATCTCTGTTTTAATTCACACTGACCGAAACACGTTTATTGCTGTTGTAGTGGTTTGCAGTAGGTTAGGACAACACTACATTATCTGCTCTGTTTCTACTGTTTGAATTTCTAAATATCACCATAGAAACTGGACAGAATAAACTTTCTTGAGATTCAGCTAATGATGAATCAGACACTGTACAGTTAACCATTCCCAGTTCAAATGGCATGCCTATAGTTGTAGACACATCGAACTTGGCATGCTATTATTCATAGGTCTTCCAACACTTTCAATCTAGAGCAAATCCAAACATTGATTGTGTTACAAAAATCACATGAAACACATTTTGTTCTGCATATTAAAATTCCATCACAGGAAATTATTGATCAGAATGAAACTTAGCTGTTAAGATGCTAAATTGTAGCAGTTGCAAACACATAACTGCCTTACCTCACATGTACATGCATTTCTAATATTTAACACCTCTCTTGTAGCTAAAAAAAAAGAAAAAAAAAGAAAACAATCCAGCAACAGCAGTTCTAGACAATTGTAAACAACAATCAAAATTAAAAGCATATCTCTAGAATACACCAGATTTTTGATATAGGTCATTAAAGTTTGTGTAATGGAGTCTCCCTAATGGCGTGGATACATACAATACTAAACAAGCTGTCAGTTTGATTTTTTTGACAGAGATAGTCTGATGTCTTATTCTTCAAATTACAGTGATGTGCTTCCAGGTGAGAACATTAACACATCATTAATTCAATTCCCAATGTCCCTCAAAGGTGTGCCCATTAATTATGGATTTAGATTACAGCCCACACGTCGCAAACCGAACCGAACCAAACTGATGTGCAAAAATAGTCCCGCCTCTTCCGTGGCATATACCCCATAGAAGGGTAATGTGTGACAAAAACTGTTTCATTATTTTTTTAAATGAATTAAAAATTGAGTTTCAAGTTCTCCTATGAAGAAGTGTTACACTTTTTTTCAAATGTAACAAACAGATCATTTGAAGCAGAAAAAGAGCTGCAGGCAAAAGACAAAAATAGGCAAAACACACAAACTGTTGGTTTTACGCTTAATGTTGTCTGATAGTATTTACTGCCGTGTACACCCTAATGAATGTGATTTGTTCCCCTCCCCACCCCCTACCCCCGTCCCTTCTCTACATGTGTAGCTAACTAGGCTTGTTTTCGCGCGAGCATGTGATGGCCATTGTTACTGACCTAAAATAAAAACATGTCATTGATGTGGTCAGGTGATACTAGTCAACGTCCGATGCTGTCAACTACACAGACACTGCTTGAACGTGTATGGAAATGCTCTGGATTGATTTTGTTTGGCGAGGATGAATCTATATAACAAAGGCAAGCCCCGGGGCAGGGGTTTCCACTGAGTAGTGTGACCCTGGACTTGACACACTTTCACTCGGTGAGTGTCTCGTCTTGGTGAGTGCCTGATAACAGACAATGGCCACATTTCTATGCAACAGTGTAAAAGCATCTTCCTTTCTTGTAATATTACTTTCTTTGGAGTCACACAGTCGTGGTTGAAGTTGTTTTTCACTGTTTGGTTAAGCTGTTTTGTTTTGACCACAGTCACGTACTTCCTCATGCATGCTTACTGGTTAATGCTGTTATGAGGACTGAGGAGAGCTGCGCTATATGCTAATAGAGTGAACAACGGCTTTTTATTATTCACTCCTGCTTCAATGTACCGTATACGCTATCGCCTGCACCTATTTGTTGTTTGCCATTCATGCATTCACTTGTTTGTATTTCTTTTCCCCATTGGAAGCTATCCTCAGCTATTTGTGTCAAGGAAAGTATGATTAATTGTTCCATCTTGCGACTGAATTTTTGTATGTTGTGGACGGTGGAGCTATGTTTAGCCTGGGTTGTTAGCAGAAGTTATGGAGAGTCTTTTTCGCATTTGCAGAGATGCCAAGTGTACTGGTGGGCCGTATTCTTGTTACAGGGAAGTCGAACATGTTCCAGTGAGGGCAAGACGACATTGCTTGACAATTGTTATTTTAATGGCTTGCAAAGCAACAGCATACATCCCGACATCCTCACTCTTCCAGTGTATTTTTCCCAAATGAAATTCTCTGTAAGCCTTTTATTTTTATTATTAGTTTTTTGTTTTTTTTGTTTTTTAAATCATAGTCTGTAGTATAGTTTAAACTGTTAATGTAAGACAATTTACATTTTAGCCTATTGTGGTATATTTATAGTTTAAACTTTTGCTATAGACAGTTAGGATTTTATATTTATGGGATTTCACATTCAGCCAAAAATAAATAAATAAATAAATAAATTAATTAATAATAATAATAATAATAATAATAATAATAATAATAATACGACATTACTTTCCTCAACAACAAAAACAAGATAGATGACTCCATAATTTTGATAAAGATGCCTACAATGCTATTGATGTGTACTGTACTTTTAATCCTTCCTTAGCAAAAATCAAATAATATACTGCAGGCCTACTGCCTAGCTCTTATAAACTCTAATGTGAAGAAGGGGGCCCTTGCACACATGCACACTCACCCGAATTGTTGCACAGTCTAGTATATGGTGGGAAAGTTTTTTCAGCCAACTCTGGCTTGAAAGGCTTTCCCAAACGTGAATAGGATTGGCGCTCAACCGCGCTGTTCAAGTCTAGTCCCCTCGAGCAAGTTGTACTTTTCTATGAGACTAAAGTTACCAATGGGGTCTCTTAAAAACTTGTGGATCCTTTAACACACTTATAGTTGCTACAGTACACATTCTTTATTTGTATTTGAGCAATACAGCAATTCTCAGAATTCATGTTGATTTATTTTTTGCTTTTTATATTTGTACTGTATAGAATTGTCTTCACACTGCACCGTTATATTGGAACAAGTGCTTCCATCTCTTAAAGGTTGAACTTGATTCTGAGTACTAACTCAAAGGAATACAAATATAAATGGCCTATAATTTTGGTAAATGAAAATGAATGAATAGTTCAACACTGTGAAATGTATTTGGAATACCATTTCACAAATGGGACACACAATAGTTTATTGTGTCTCATTTCTTTTCCACACTCATCTTCTTGCTTCTGGCTGTGTGCTTTAAGCCGATTATTGGCCCTGTCAACTTTGTCTGCGCGGTCAGATGTAAACATACATTTCCCAGAGACCCATGATGAGCATTAAGAGCTTATACATGCTGGTGATTGTCGTGAGAAAAAGAGGTCAAGGGCTGAACTTTCTTCAAACGGGAGGAACACTGCATTCCTAGCAGCAATCAAGATGGGAAATTGCTGTACATGCAGTATATATTGCTTCATGTATGATGTGAGTGTACATGCAGCGCTGCCCGGGTCCTGATGAGAGTGGGAATACATGAGTACATCACCCACGTCCGACACTCTCTGCGCTGGCTTCCCATATATTTCCGTGAATACAAAATCCTCCTTCACACCCATCACTGTCTGCACGGTGTAGCACCCACTTACCTCACTGAACTCCTCAAACCGCATACATTAGACTTCCCTTTAAAAAAAAAAAAAAAAAAAAAAGCTTTTCCTGGTTTATTTCTATTTTGATTTTTGATTTTTAGTCTTGACTTCTTTTTTTTTTTTTTTTTTTTTTAACTCTGGTTTTTAATTGACAGTTTTTTAATTTGCAGGGTGCTTCTATTGTTTTTATTGTCACCTGTATGGTGTACTTTGAGATTTTCATTTATAAATGTAAAGTGCGTTCCAAATCAAATCTATTAATATTATGATGCACAACAAACAATGTGCGATGTACTGTAAATAATACAGGCATATTTCTATTATTTGCATATTAGTGAAGAATCTCTATGAGCCTCATTTGCATGGCAGTATGAAGGGAAGCATAGCACTGACATTGTATAGTACTCATTATTGGTGGACATAGGACTTAACAGTTGCGATATATCTTTATTTGTTTAACAAATTTTTTTTACACAACTTTAAAACTGTATCATTTTGAAAAATGCAGGGAGTTAAAGGAGTTCTGCTCTCTGAAATGTGCAATGTGTAAGTAGAAGTGGTTTGCCTCGTTCCAGGCCTTACCTCCGGCTCTGGTTGTCATGGTAACAAAATCTGTATTCTGCATTGCTTGGTTGTTGCTTGAGATATTTTGACATAAGTATGTCACAGACTCGGCAGACAAAATGCACAATATGTCTTTAAGTTGCTCCAGTGCCATCGTTCATCTGCAGGTTTTTTTGTTGTTGTTGTTTTTTTTTAATGGTTATTAATCTCATGTTTTCCCTCCATCTTTCAGTCTTGGATGTGGTGTGAGTGAGGCTTTGTAACCATGACGACCCACGTGACCCTCGAAGATGCCCTGTCCAATGTGGACCTGCTGGAGGAGCTGCCCCTCCCAGACCAGCAGCCATGCATCGAACCCCCTCCCTCCTCCATTATGTACCAGGTACTAACCCAGCCACGCTGTCACCTGACCAGCTCGTGTCCACGTCTCTTACCCTGCTCACAAATCTCTCCCATCTCCTCCAGGCCAATTTTGATACCAACTTTGAAGATAGGAATGCGTTTGTGACCGGCATCGCTCGTTATATTGAGCAAGCTACAGTCCACTCCAGCATGGTGAGGCCTGCTTTCTATTTTCAAACGCTTCAATGCGACTGGTTCTTCTGTGACAAAGCCTGCAAATTGATACGAGTTTAGATATTATGGCCAAACACACATGGCCACACGCTTCAGCCAGACGAAGTTCCACTCAACCTCTTCCTCCATGAGTGATGCCGTGAGGTGACTAGCGTGACTCGACTTACAAATAGGGGAAGCTGTGCTTTATTCAACTCCATTTCAACGGGAAATCCCACTTAGGCTGAGGCCAGTCTATTTAAGGATACTAGCGCGAGAGAGATTGAGAAATGCGCCTCACCTATTTCTGAATGGAGGAAATGTGCTAAAATATTAATAAAGCCCACATTCATTATGGAACAGGTTACTCATCTGAGAGGAATGAATGTGCTATGCTGCGAAGACATTGTAGCTTTAGCACAAACCTGCACACAGTAAAATATGAAACAAGAAATTGTGAAAATGGTTTGTTGCAACTTTTATTAACTGGCATTTTTTTTCCCCTTTACGAACACATATTGACAAGGCATCGTTACTTTTTTTATTTTGTGCAGAATGAAATGCTGGAAGAAGGACATGAATATGCTGTGATGCTTTACACTTGGAGAAGCTGTTCTCGAGCTATTCCGCAGGTAAAACACAAATAATTGGTTGATAGACTTGGACTTTACTTTATAATCAAGTCCGGTGGTTGTTGTATTGAATTTAATGAATTGAATTGTATTTATTTATTTGAAAAGTGTCAGTGTACATAGACAATGTATATTTGGCCAAGCTAGCTAAGTTAAGCTAATTTCCATCTGCAGACTAAAACGAGAGTCATTTAAATCACAAAATAATTTAAAACATCCATCCAACCATTTTTGTGACCGTTATTACCTCACAAGGGTTGCGGGGGCGCTGGAGCCTATCCCAGCCGGCTTCGGACAGTTGGTGGGCTACACCTGAACTGGTTGCCAGCCAATCGCAGGGCACACAGAGAGACAAACGACCATCCACACTCACAAGCACACCTAGGGACAATTTGGAGCGTCCAATCAACCTGCCATGCATGTCTTTGGAATGCGGGAGGAGACCGGAGTACCCGGAGAAGACCCATGCAGGCACGGGGAAAACATACAAACTCCACCCTGGAAGGCTAAAGCTCGGACTCGATCTTACGGCCTCAGCACTGGGAGGCGGACGTGCGAACGAGTCATCCACTGTGCCGCCTAATTTAAAACAAATATTACAAAAATACATTTCCTGTATGGGTGGTAGTTCAGTGGGGAGACCATTCAAAAGTCCAAGTCCCCGATAGCAAAAGCTCAACTGTTCAAAAGTTGTTCTAATTGTCATGTTCAAACCACAAGTTCCTTTTTTGATGGGTGCGGTAGCGAACTTCACAACCATCAAGAAAACAAAGAAACAATAGAGAAGGCGTATGTATAGTATATTAAACCACTGTAATTATTATCATTCATCATATTTTTAAATTTATTGTTGCGATTTAATTGACCCTCAGTTTGAATTGCCTTCAATGAATTTACAGTACAAGAGCCACAAAGGCTAGATATGTAACGGTGCCCTCCTGTGTTTGTTAGGTGAAATGCAATGAGCAACCCAACAGAGTTGAGATCTACGAGAAAACGGTGGAGGTGTTGGAGCCTGAAGTCACCAAGCTCATGAAGTTTATGTATTTCCAAGTAAGCCATTTAAAGTTATAATTGAGAAGGTAGAAGGGCATGAATGTCTAAAGAATGTGCAGTTTGTACATCCATCTATCCATTTTCTTAATCTAAAAGTGCATTTATTGCTTTTCATAAAATCAAATAATGATGTTATGGGTTTTATTTTCTTTTTCTTTTATAGCGGAAAGCTATAGAGCGTTTCTGTAGCGAAGTGAAGCGTCTCTGCCACGCTGAGCGAAGGAAAGATTTTGTTTCTGAGGCCTATCTGCTTACTCTGGGCAAATTTATCAACATGTTTGCTGTACTGGACGAACTGAAAAACATGAAGTGTAGCGTAAAGAACGATCATTCTGCTTACAAAAGGTACTGCGTCTTGTATCAATGAAATCTTTCTCAAGACTGCATTTGCTTTTCGTAAAGGGAAACTGGTTCATGTGTTGGGATCTTTTTTTGTATTTAGGGCAGCTCAGTTCCTGAGGAAGATGGCTGACCCTCAGTCCATCCAGGAGTCTCAGAATCTTTCTATGTTCTTAGCCAATCACAACAGGATCACTCAGGTTTGTCTATTGCATTGCAATGCTTCTCAAAGAGTGGGGCGGGCCCCACCAGGGGGGGCGCGAGGCTCCATCAAGGGGGTTTGACCTCGGGGGATATGCTTTTTTTATTTTTTTATTTAGATTTTTTTTTTTTTTTTTTTTTTTTTTACCGTCCTAGAATAAAGTGCAATTGCACTTCCACTACATTAGGGGGCAGTGGCGCTCTCATTATTGGCAGAGTGTGCGCAGGGAGCATTCGCTCGGTGGTGTAGGGGTTTTGTTTGCACTGAGCATGTGCGCTTTGCACACAGCAAAAAAAAAAAAAAAAAAAAAAAATCAGCAAAAATTAATTTATATTTTTGTTTTGCAGGTTAGTTTTTTTTATTTTTTTTTTTTTTTATAGTGCTCTTGAGTTAATGTTGGTGATCAGTTTGAATGCATTATTATTTATTGATTTTATGTAATTTTATTTTTCCGTCAGTCAAAAAAAGTTTATAGTTTAATTAAGGATTTAATTTTATTTTGGAATTTCAGATGCACTTTAAATCTTTTCTGTTACAGTTAATAAAGCTATTCTTTGTTGTAAATTGGTCCATAATTTACTTCTTTTTATTCTCTTATATACGTTAGGGGGCATGACAGAAAATAATTGAGAAGCAACTGGTCTATTGTGACCTGTTAATTTGTTTACTAACTACTCAATGGATTATCTCCTTCAAAGAGTATAACTTATCTGCTACAAAAAAAAAAAAAAAGTACAGACCAGAATGGTTGTGTTATGTTTTCTTGCTGGTGTCATGAATATTATATATTATATTTGAATATTGTTTCTTCCGCCTGTTGTTGTGTGTTTGTAGTGCCTGCACCAACAGCTTGAAGTGATTCCAGGTTATGAGGAACTTTTGGCAGATATTGTCAACATCTGTGTAGATTATTATGAGAACAAGATGTATTTGACTCCAAGCGAGAAACACATGCTTCTCAAGGTGCACACATTTCTTACAGTCTCTTATACTCTAGTCATTAAAGCGTGTGACCCCCGCCACATTAAAACATGTTTGACCATGTGTTAGGTGATGGGGTTTGGTCTGTACCTGATGGATGGGAATGTGAGCAATATTTACAAACTAGATGCCAAAAAGAGGATCAACCTTAGCAAGATTGACAAGTTCTTCAAAGTAAGGCTTTGACCTTTTCAGTATATCTTTGTCCCAAATCAAACAAATCAGAGAAGATTTTCTTTCTTGTGCTTTTAAGCTTCAAGTGGTGCCGTTATTTGGAGACATGCAGATAGAGCTGTCCCGCTACATTGAGACAAGTGCTCACTACGAGGAAAACAAGTCCAAGTAAGAAACTCATTAATACACAATTTCCGATTTAACGGCTTCCCGTCTTTCTTGAACCATGAACCCCCCTTCGTCTCCTCTGTGCACACAGGTGGACGTGCACCCAGAGCAGCATTTCACCACAGTACAACCTTTGTGAGCAGATGGTGCAGATCAGAGAGGACCACATCCGCTTCATCTCTGAGCTGGCGCGCTACAGCAACAGCGAAGTGGTGACGGGCTCGGGCCTGGACAGCCAGAAATCAGATGAGGAATACAGAGAGCTTTTTGACCTTTCACTGAGGGGTCTGCAGTTGTTGTCCAAGTGGAGTACGCATGTCATGGAAGTTGTGAGTACTGCAACACTACTGAAAACTACATTCATAGTTATGAGAATATTATTTAAAACAAACCCATTTACATTGAGAATCATTACAGGACTGTCTCAGAAAATTAGAATATTGTGATAAAGTCCATTATTTTCTGTAATGCAATTAAATAAGCAAAAATGCCATACATTCTGGATTCATTACAAATCAACTGAAATATTGCAAGCCTTTTATTGTTTTAATATTGCTGATTATGGCTTTTTTTTTTTTTTTTTTTTTTTTTACTTGCATGGTCTGAGGAAATATTCTAATATTTTGAGATAGGATATTTGAGTTTTCTTAAAGTTGTAAGCCATAATCAGCAATATTAAAAACAATAAAAGGCTTGCAATATTTCAGTTGATTTGTGATGAATCCAGAATGTATGGCATTTTTGCTTATTTAATTGCATTACAGAAAATAAGGGACTTTATCACAATATTCAAATTTTCTGAGACAGTCCCTTTATATTTGTAAAGGTATATTCTTAAAAATCTTGATTATAGTTCATTAGCTTGTGTAAGTTGTACCTAATGTGTTGAAAGTCAATGGTGAATGTACAGTATGTTTACATATTCTTAAAGGCACCGTCAAATTAATCAATCCTTTCTGCCTCTTTCAGTACTCATGGAAGCTGGTCCATCCCACAGATAAATTTTGTAATAAGGATTGTCCGGGCACAGCAGAAGAATATGAACGAGCCACACGTTATAATTACACCAGTGAAGAGAAGTTTGCTCTGGTGGAAGTGATTGCCATGATTAAAGGGCTTCAGGTACAAAAGCCCTTTTGTTACCTTTTGAAGTTTGGTCTTCCTAATACGAGCGCAAGGCTCAGCATGCGCTAATCGTTCCGACGTCATTGTGCCTATCAGGTCCTGATGGGCCGAATGGAGTCCGTGTTTAATCAGGCTATCAGGAATACCATCTACGCAGCACTGCAGGACTTTGCCCAGATGACCCTCAGGGAGCCTCTGCGCCAGGCTGTGCGCAAAAAGAAGAATGTCCTCATTAGGTACATACAGTTCAGATCCAGTGATAATTTCGGCGCCAAAATTTTTTCGTCAGGAAAATTTCTCTTCAGATGAAAATCAAACGAAAACTAAACTAGAAACTGACAATTTTCGTCAATGACTAAATAAAAAATGAAAACACCTTTTTTTCTGCAGTGTTCTCCAAGCCATTCGAAAAACCGTTTGCGACTGGGAGGGGGCGAGGGAACCTCCAAATGATCCGTGTCTGAGGGGGGAGAAGGACCCCAAAGGTGGTTTTGATATCAAGGTACCCCGGAGAGCTGTGGGACCTTCTAGCACGCAAGTAAGTCTTACTGAAGTTATTGTTCTCATCAAAACACAAATGTGCAGTAAGCGAAAATGTTTTGTGTTGTACCGCAATTCCTCTCAATGTACGTTTGATTGCAAGTTTGCAACTTACCAGCCATTTCTTTAGTTGCATAAATACCAATTAAATTAAATGCAAATTTTCCTACTAAACAGTAATTGTGCTGAGTTGTAATTTTCTTTACGGTTACTATTGGAGTTGTAGCAAGAGCATAAAGCTGAACTCTTGCAGTTGTATTGACTATAGTGCAGGATTACTATAGAGTTGCTCTTGTATTCAGTCTCATTAAACTGTCTAGTGTGTAGTTCCTTTCTTCTTCATGGTCCCGCTTTGTGTTCCCTGCAGCTGTACATGGTGCGCACTATGTTGGAGTCATTGATTGCAGACAAGAGTGGCTCTAAAAAGACCCTGCGCAGCAGTCTGGATGGACCCATTGTGGTGGCCATAGAAGATTTCCACAAACAATCCTTCTTCTTCACACACCTGCTCAATTTCAGCGGTGAGGATCACCTCTGACAGATGGTGTATTACCTCATCGACCAAGGCAGAGGGGTCCTTGTTCTTGATCAATTGATCAGTCAGTCAGTTGCTGATATGGCCTCTTCCTTTAACCCCAGTGAACGACTTTAGGATGAGCTCGACCTGGGATTGAAAGCAATTCCTGTCTCCAAAGCTAATACAAATATCAGAGTTATAAAAACTGACACGATTGTATGAATCTGTATTTATTTGATAAACCTCCCTTTTGTTCAGAGGCCCTGCAGCAGTGTTGTGACCTTTCCCAGCTCTGGTTTAGAGAGTTCTTCCTTGAGCTGACCATGGGTCGCAGAATCCAGTTCCCTATTGAGATGTCCATGCCGTGGATTCTCACCGACCACATCCTGGAGACCAAGGAGCCGTCCATGATGGAGTGAGTCCGATTTCCTTAACAAGTCAGATTGCACAGCGCAGTTTGTATTTAGTGTTTTCCTCGTTTGCTTAGGTATGTGCTATATCCACTTGATTTGTACAACGACAGCGGCTACTATGCTCTCACTAAGTTCAAGAAGCAGTTCCTTTATGATGAAATTGAGGCTGAGGTAATAAAAGTAACTTAAACTTCATTTTATGTCAATTTCTTGAAATGAAAGTTTTGGCTCCTTTGCAGGTAAACCTTTGCTTTGATCAGTTTGTCTACAAGTTGGCTGATCAGATATTTGCCTACTATAAAGCAATGGCTGGAAGGTAGGACATGTGAATTGGTGTCATTAACTCTTTTACTGTCACACATTATCAAAAAAAATAAAAAATACCCACAGTGGCAGCAGATTTCGAGCATTTGAACTCCTCTTTCAAGGCAAAACAGAATATTGTGTGCTTTTACTACATATACAATGTGGGTACCAAATGAAAGACCACATTCCATTCTTTCATTAGGAAAAACAAAGTATGTTTCTACCTTTTTCCATTCTTTAGTAATCAGCACTTGAAAATAGGTCATTTGAAGGAGAAAACAAGCTTTTTTTTTTTTTTTTAAAAGATACATTTTCTCCACAACAGTGACTTTGACACTAATATATATTTTTTTGTCTAGTGATGCTCTGTGAATTAGATTTGACGTGAAAAAGAATTTGATCACTCTCATCATTGAAAATGTTCGATTGCATCAGATTCCATCATGTATTACTGTAATTCCATAAACTGGAAGCCCATTGAAAAGAGATACAATGGTGCCATCTGCTGGCCATAGTTAATTGGTGTTTTTGATTCCACAACCAATTGACCAGGCAGCGCTGCACTAAGATGTTGCACTTCCCATTGATTAAAAAAGCAAAACAAAACAAAACATAGTCATTTAATGGCAGAATACATCTTGATTTTACTAATCGTTATTAAACGTTTTTGGCAGTCAAAGAGTTAAGTTTGATGTTTTTGACACAATAACATGCATCCATGAAATAATTTGTTTCACAGTGTCCTGCTTGATAAGCGCTTCCGTGCAGAGTGTAAAAACTATGGGGTGATTATACCATACCCCCCTTCAAACCGCTATGAGACGTTGCTCAAACAGAGACATGTGCAGGTACTGAAAACAACTCTAGTATGTACGTCTGCAGTTCAGTGCAGTTTTTTTTTTTTAATTCATATACTCGATTCCCTCTGCGTGCGACAGCTTCTGGGTCGCTCCATTGACCTGAACCGTCTCATCACCCAGAGGATCTCTGCTGCCATGTATAAATCTCTGGACCATGCCATCAGCCGCTTTGAAAGCGAGGATCTGACATCCATTGTGGTAACGATCACATACCGTGGGAACGATGAAATAGCGTATCTTTCAGTTCAGGTTGTAAACGCAACACTTTGTTACTTGATCAGGAGTTGGAGTGGCTTCTGGAGATCAACAGACTCACCCACCGGCTTCTGTCCAAGCACATGACCTTGGACAGCTTCGACGCCATGTTCCGTGAGGCCAATCACAACGTGTCAGCTCCCTACGGCCGAATTACACTTCACGTCTTTTGGGAGCTCAATTTTGATTTCCTCCCTAATTATTGCTACAATGGATCCACGAACCGGTCTGTCTGTTCTCCCAGAGACGCTTTTTTTTTTTTTTTTTTTTAAAACATGTGACTCGTTGAACTGTTTTCAATGTTTTCTTTACAGATTTGTACGCACAGCCATTCCATTCACCCAGGAGCCTCAGAGAGACAAGCCAGCCAACGTACAGCCTTACTACCTGTATGGGTCCAAGGTGTGCTCTTGTCTTTCATTTCCATAAAGATTTAGGTTGAAATGGACTGTGTGTAATTTTATGACTGACACTGATTCTTTCTCTGTCTGCTCTTTTTCTAATAGCCTCTGAACATTGCCTACTCTCACATATATAGCTCCTATAGGAATTTTGTCGGCCCGCCTCACTTCAAGACCATTTGTCGTCTTCTTGGTTACCAAGGCATTGCTGTCGTGATGGAAGAGCTGCTAAAGATTGTCAAGAGCTTGGTATTCATCGTCGCGTTCTGCTTGACCTTCCTGAACATGTCCCCTCCACTTTTTTTTTTTTTTTTTTAATGGATTCTCAACGTGCTGTTGTTCAACTTTCTGTCCTTTCAGTTGCAGGGCACCATTCTGCAGTATGTAAAAACACTCATCGAAGTCATGCCCAAAATTTGCCGCTTGCCCCGCCATGAATATGGCTCCCCAGGTAAGCGTTTGTTTCTCTCCGTCTGCTCTCTTTCAGAAGAAATACGTCTTTATTGTATTCTTTGTATAGAAGACTTGAATCGTACAACCAAAAAATGCTGCACCAAAGTCAAACAAACTTTGAAGACTTTGAAATAGCATAAGGTGTTAGCATATCATGTCTTATTTGAATGATGAGATGTTAAAGGATGAACTACAGAAGTGCATTTTTTTTTCCAGTGATGGCAAATAAGTAGTGCTGAAGAGCAGACTTAAAAGTGGAAATGGAATTTGTGACAATGTGTTCATTTTTGCAGTTTCATTCAGCTTATTTATTTATTTATTTATTTATTTATTTATTTATTGTGGGGAGGGGCATGCGTTACTTGTGGAAAATGCATTTTGGAGGTATCAGTATTTTATTTATTTTTTTTCAGTATTTTTTCATTTATTTTTTCCCCAATACCCATTCCAATCCCCCCTTTTTTTTCATTGGCTGTAAAGATTAAATAACATTAGCACTAAAAGGTTTAGCATTTCAAAACATTAGAGGTGTTCCACTTTGCATCCTATTCCGGATGTCCTTCTTCCAAACTGACCAGACCTGCAACTTCAGATTAGACATTTGGCAGATGGGATATCCCCCATGTGAAGGGTTTAGTAATCCTTAGATTCCCGATGTTCTGTACCACAAGTTCTGACCCGACTATCTTAAAATCTCACCACCATCAGTTATCCTTTCATCCCCTGCTACACGGGCCTGGTGCTTGGGCACAATGTGGGTCAACCAACCCTATGACATCATTTTTGTTCCTCCTAGTAGTCTGAGAGTATTAGTAGTATGGGTGTATTCTCTTGTTAAAAAAAAAATATATATTTTTTTTTTTGGTTTTGATTTATCTATCACATACAGAATGTACAGTAAGATTCCCATGTTCCTTTTTTTGCAGGTATCTTGGAGTTCTTCCACCACCAACTCAAGGATATTATTGAGTACGCTGAGCTCAAGACGGATGTCTTCCAGAGTTTAAGGGAGGTGGGGAACGCCATCCTCTTCTGCCTGCTCATCGAGCAAGCGCTGGTAAGACAACTACTCTTGACGCTGACATGACAGTTTGAGCTGGTATAATAAGATCCGGCAGCCCGGACTGAGATTGTGTTGTGTAGTTTGTTTGGGAGCCTGAAGTTTTCTGCCCTATTTAAGATGCTGATTTCCTCTAAATCAGCTATCACTGACAGAGGCTTTCAGGCCCCAGTCTGAGTGCTACAGTGAGTTTAATCTTGAAACTATCATTCTATTTTTCATTACACGCTGGCATCTACCACAGGTGGTAAGGACATGGGTTTTGTTCATTGCTATCTAAATAACATTGAGATGATTTCTTTCGTTCTGTTTCTCACATTTTGGTTGGGCTTGCTTTGTTTCGTTTCTCTTTCTATTTCTCTTTTTGCATGACACAATTTTATATCTCACCAGGCCTAGAAAAACATGTGGCATTCATATATATATATATATAACTGTGATGTAAAGGATAGGGATGTAACGATATCCAAACATCACGATATGATATCACGATATTGTGGTGGCGGGGTTATCATCACGATATTGTTGGGGATATTTCAAAAAGATCACAATATTATTATTAAAAAAAAAAAAGCTCATGGTAAAAAAAACAGTAAATAACAGCAATGCATATAAACCACCTACAATCTCTAATAACAATATTGAGGCACTTACTTGCTAATGCAAGCACACATTGATCGCTTCACAAGCAAATTAGGTTCCCCTTCATCTGACAATTAGCATAGATTTTGAACATAGAAGGCCAAATCATCCCTAATAAAAATTAAATTGCACTAATAAACTAGCCACTAGAGGGTGCTAAATCTGCAAAAATGGAACTCAACCTGACTTTTTTTTTTTTTGAACAGATGTGTTCCTTTTAAATATTGTGATGACGATATTGTGGCAGTTTTAATATCACAATATCACGATATTGCCCTTATCGTTACATCCCTAGTAAAGGAAAACAATAAATAAACAATAACAAGATACAGTGTAAGCATCCAAATGTGATTTTCATCCATAGAGGAAACTGTATCGCATTTTTTTTAGATTTGCTATTGCAGTCATATGCTTCCATACGTTTATTCTGATTCGAGGTGCATGTTTCTTGTTTGCATAACACGTCTCTGCTCTCCTTCAAATGCTAACCTTTTTAAATATAGGACATCTGTGCATGTACTAATTTCAAAATACATTAGATGCTTGTGTCCTGCTTTCATTATTGTATGGCTCTTTCTGTCATGAATGCACAGACTAGGAAACTATTTCACATTCTGCTTCACGTCATTTAAGCTTGTCTGCTTTTAAGAAATGGCATCACATACGTGGAAGAACAATAAGTTATGATATTAAAATATGTGTAAATTTCATCACACAGCTTATTTCCTGAAAATCATTTATATTATTCCAACTTTTTAGAAGCTGTTTTGGGACGACCTTTTTGTGTTCCATGGTCTTACTGTGTCCCAAGTGCACAAAACAGCGGTCCATAACGCCCTTTGTGATGGAAGAACCTGAGAGCTCTGACCTTAACCTCATCAAATACCTTTTAGGATAAACAAGAACCCAGCTTGTGTACCAGGCCTTCTTGTTTCCATATTCTTTCATTTTCACAGCCAACTCAGAGATACTGACACCTGCAGAAGGGTCTTTTACAAATCTACTTTTTTGTCTTACTGCCCCAAAAAATACACATACCAGCGATATCTGATTTCTTAGATGTAAACATTTCATTGACACACCAAAAACAGAATATGGATAGGGAAATATGATGAATGAATGAGAAATAACATCACTCCATGTCTTACCTGCATGCTCTAGATTTTTTTAAGCATCACAGTGCATTGAAGTTATTTTATCTTGTACACTTTTTTTTAATATTAGTCACAGGAGGAAGTATGTGACCTTCTTCATGCTGCCCCCTTCCAAAACATTCTGCCAAGAGTATACATCAAAGGTATATTTGATTAGAAACCATTCAAATTGAATGGGTGATTATTTTTAGTTGTTTTTATTTTTGACACAGGTGACATTGAAAAATGTTGTTTATGTGATGTGTAGAGGGAGAACGTCTTGAAGTGAGGATGAAAAGGCTGGAAGCAAAGTATGCCCCACTCCACCTTGTGCCTCTGATTGAGAGGCTGGGAACCCCTCAGGTATTTTCGTGCCCATATGAACCCAGCTGTATTTTATATATGCCAAGTTGAATGTTTTATTTAACTCTTTTTGTCTTTCTGGTAGCAAATTGCCATTGCACGTGAGGGAGATTTGCTGACCAAAGAGCGCCTGTGCTGCGGCCTTTCCATGTTTGAGGTCATCCTGACGCGCATCCGCAGCTTCTTGCAAGACGGGGTGTGGCGCGGGCCCCCTCCCACCAATGGTGTCATGCATGTCGACGAGTGCATGGAGTTCCACCGCCTTTGGAGCGCAATGCAGTTTGTGTACTGCATTCCGGTGGGCACTCACGAGTTCACAGCAGAGTGAGTAACACCAGATTTATGTTTGTCAATATGTCAAACAGACACAGGTGAATACAGAGCACATGCTACGCTCTAAAAAGAGAATTGTTGAACCAATAAATCATGATGACTTAAAAACTATAACGAGACACTTTGTATAGATCCAAATAGCTGATATGTGTGGAGATAAAACTTTGTAACACTGGTTGTCTGGTTACCACGTACTATCTCTGCGATTGTAGTAGCAATGCCTTTAATTACTGCCCTAACTTGCCAATAGCGATTATAATTTTGTTGCTTTTGTAATACTTTACTCCCAACACACACAGTTGCACTTAAAGCATAATTAATCACAAGCATGATTTGAGCGCTTTGACCTTTTAGGCAGTGCTTTGGGGATGGTCTGAACTGGGCCGGCTGTGCTGTCATTGTTCTGTTGGGACAGCAGCGTCGTTTTGATCTCTTTGACTTTTGCTACCACCTGCTCAAAGTCCAAAGACAAGATGGCAAGGATGAGATCATCAAAAATGTGGTGGGTATAGCAGAATTGAAGTACCAAACACACATTTTCAGCATTGGACGTTATCCTGTTGTTGAATAAGTGCAATGTTCACGATTGTCTTTTTTTCCCACAGCCACTCAAGAAGATGGCGGACCGCATCAGGAAGTACCAGATCCTTAACAATGAAATCTTCGCTATTCTAAACAAGTATATGAAGGCCGTGGAGACAGACAGTTCCACTGTGGAGCATGTTCGCTGTTTCCAGCCTCCTATACACCAATCCTTGGCTACCACTTGTTGAAAACAGATACATGCACACAGCTAACACGGAAACACACACATTCCTCACGGATGTGATGCTAATTCTTGCCAATTTCTGGTCTCTTTTGGTCGTTAGTTACTTTAAATCCTCCTTTCGCTGGCTAAAGAAATGTAAAGATGAATCATCTCAAACTGTTACCCTCCCTGAAATTTCCCAAGAATGCTCTGCAATAGTGGAGTCAGCGAGACTAGAAGTGGAAGTATATTGTTACATCTTATTTTATTTATTTTAATATACACATGACTTGCAATCCGACTCATGCATGCCCTCTCTTATTTTTTTTCCACACCTGCACACCAGATTGAATTACATAAGCATATGACAACATACGAGTCCAGGTTAAGACTAAGAGTCCAAGCATAAGGTAAACACAATTACTTACTAATTAAATCGATGCTAATTATTCAAGTTGGGAAACCCCCCCCCCAAAAAAACAGGCCCTACTACAGATGCCCCACATCTGATTACCAGAATATCCTTATTTTTCATTTGTGTAATGATCTGGTGTGCCTATGATAGACCTTCTGTCTATCTTTATATGCTGTATTCAATAATTTCTTCAGTAATTTATGTTTTTGTTTATTCCACCGGCTTACTTTCAAAGGAATAATGTTACCCGGTTGCTTTCATTTGCTCTTAATGATCTCACTTCCTCCAAACCCATCAGATTAACTTGACACATTTTTATTCAGCGCAAGTTTCAATGTAAATTTCACAGTCAAACTAAGTGAAGTGTTGGGTGTCGTGATTGTTCTTGTTTTACTATGAATATTTTTATTTACACATCCTTGGTATACTTGTCTGCTACTGACTGGAAACCTCATTTATTTTTCTTAATTTTGCCTGTTGGAAAGATTTTATATACTGTTTGAATACAGTGATGATATTCCTTATTTAGAAGAAAACATAATGATTGGTGAACATGTTTTACTTTTTTCCAGAGTTTTAAACAACAAGGTGAGTAAATACCTCTGGGTGTATGATGACATTGCTGTACTAGATTAACCTGTTTGGAGTGTGCGTGTGGATGATGCTGGTCCAATAGATGTGTGAAATGAAGAAAAACACAATACACAAATTTGAATATAATTAATCAAGCATTTCTTGAACATAGTCAGTATTAATTATTGTTGGACTTTTGCTTTAGCTTTAGCAGTGCTATCAAGATATGCTAAATTCCGCCCCTATTTTTTCACAAGGATAACAAATAACTTATAGTCAGCAGTAACACCCTACCTGTGATCTTTTTCTGCACATTTTTTTAATTAAGAAATGTTCTTTTGTAACTATCTTTTTATTATATTTATTCAACTTTGAGCTATTGTTCCTTTACAGGTTAATCTAGTAAAAACAAAGGCAAGGCACAAAATGTATCATTGCGAAACCTTAGCATGGAAGTGTAATTTATTGTCATTGATGGCTCCATTTGTGACATGAGGCTTTGTTTATGTAATTGTACAAGTGACCATGTTTTGAAGTATTGAAAATGGAGAAAAGATTATAAACTGTACAACAACGGTCCTGCATAGGATTAGAAATTATGTTGTATTTCCATGAAATAAAACATGTTTAACTGAAGCGAAGTTTCATGATACTGTATTTTATTTTGATTTGACCTGGGCAATATGTATCTGATAAAAACACATTTATTGGACAAATTGAAATCTACAGTTGGCGAATTTGCGTGACGTAAACATACTCAGCATTCATTGGTCACGCACCCGGAAATGCGTATACTTTCGCATGACGTAAGGTACATGACTCTACGTTTATTGGTCCCTCACCCGGAAGAGGGTACCTAAGGCAAATTTGAAATTTCTACGTCGAAACCTGTAGCAGCCGCTTTCTGCTGGCGTTGTGACACGACTCGAGAAAAACGATCAAAATCTTTGGATGCGAAATGTCTTTCTCAAGAGCTCCTCTGAAAAGGTTCAACGAAGCTGTTGGTGAGTAAAATCGAACAGCGTTTTTGAATCGGCTAAAGCTTGCAGTTTTTTTTTTTTTTTTTTTTTTTAAACGATTAAAACTGGTTTGTAGTAGAATTTACTAACACAACGTCCAAAATCGTAGGACAGTTTTTAGACAATGAGATATTGTTTGTCGTATTTGTGTTTTTGCTGTGTTGCTGAATAAGTGGAGTTGCACATGAAGTTATTCGTGTTCTGTTTCCTAACAAACTCAGGTCTGCAAGTACAGTGTTACGAATGAATGTTGAGTTCTTGTTAGTTGTGCCAAGTTGCTAACTGGTCAAGAAAATATATAGCTGTAGTGTTTTAAACACAACACAGTGGTTATTTTGCCGTGACCGGCAAATCTTTTTCCTAAGGTTGTGCCCCTGCCCCGGGCATCTATGACATAAAACCTGAAGAACCGAAGGGAGTTGTATCCTTTGAGAAATCGGATCGGTTCAAACATGCTAAGGCAGGTTGGTAACATGTTACTCCGATCGACACATTACTGCACGGAACGAATGAAATGGCATGTAACGAAGTTGTTTGCATCTGCTGTGTGTTCAGTGCCCCCACCATCGCCCTCCAGGATTGCACTAATGTCTCCTGTCAGACGAACATTGTCAGTTGATGGAATAGTAAGTTACAGTTGACTAGTCAAGTTTATTTATAAAGCATTTAATCACAAAAGAGCCTCATAGGGCTTTACAGTTTATAATATAACTGTTTTGTGTCCATACAATTTACTCGCCATTTTAAATTCATCTTACAGGTTGAGGCGTCAAGTACAAAAAAGAGAGAACATTCCATGACCTTGGAAATGAAACAACGTCGATTATTAGAGAAAGAGGTGCACTTTCAAAAACAATATTTGGGCAGTAATAATAATGCTGTTCTGCAACTCTCGGTAGCAGAGTTATTCTTTAGTAATATTAATATTCCGTCTCGCAGATCCGCTCACTGGTCCAGCAGAGAGGGGAGCAGGATCACCGATTGTTCTCCCTTGAGGAGGACCTAAAAAAGGTGGAGGCCAAGCTGTTGGTGGCAGTCAGGGAAAAGACCGGACTCACCGCTAACATCACCACCCTTGAAAGGCAGAAAGCTGAACTAAAGAAAGTCAATGAGTTCTTAAAAAACAAGGTTTGTTCATTCTTGAGCCTCCGTTTTTGCTTGTGTAATAATGAAACTATTTTAAAATAGTCACATCTACAGTATGAGCTTATTTGTGCTGTTTGATACTGAGTTCATATTTCCTCCCAGGTTTCAGCTGACACAACAAAAAAGAGGATCAATTCACTTACAATGGAGCTGATGGAAGCCAGGAACAAATTGGACAGCAAAAATAAGGTGTTAATTCTGTATATCCTATCCACTCTCCTCAGTACAACAGTTTTCATTACCCGGAATACAAGAAAATGTAGCATCAAATATTCAAAGCTGATTATCATGGTTTCATTTGTCGATCAAATGTTGAGATGTACTATATTTCTGAGTGCAGGCGCTAAGTGTTGTACAGCTCAGTGTCGATGGCCACCTCAAGGAGTTAGAAACGGAGCGCAAAGCTAGCAAGGATGCTCTCAAAGCTTTAACGGACAGGAATAATGACTTGGGTAAGGGATGAACAGAAACAGATCACCCTGTTTTCCTAAAATGTTAGGTTATATTAATTTCAATATTTTTGTCTTTTTCCAGAGGACCTCCATCAAGTGATGAAAACCCACAATGAGGAGTTAGGACAACAGAATGACAGGTTACATGGTGAGTTGACCTCTAATGTAGGCTCCAGGCTAGATCATATTTTAAAGCCTATCTACATTTATCGGTACTTTGACGACCCAATACAATAAATGCATAGGTTTGTTAACTACTGGGGCAGCTAATTATTATTTTTAATTATTGATTAATCAGTTAGTTTTTTTGTCACTTTAATTCAGAAACCATAAACAAACAATAATTGATTCAGTTACTCGTTTGGTCTTAACATGTCAGAAAATATACAATAATTTGATCATAATTTTCCAAAGTAAAAGCATATGTTTTAAAATGTTTTACTGTGATTCAACACCAAGGTAATCAATCTGCTTTCTTGGAGGGCTACATAAATCTGACAATATTAACTGATGAGGGACTGAAATTGCAAGGAAACTAAACAAGAACTAGATGAATAATCACATCTGAAAAATAATTAACTTGATTAGTTGTCAATTAATGGTTACATGAGAAGACAATTCAGAACTATGTAGTAATGAGTTGTGGATAGATAGTTATACTGTTCATTTTCTTTTTTATTTGTGAAAAAGTGCGTAATCGTCCATCAAAGCCACTATTGGGTTATGGATCACCCTCAGTGTCGTATTGTTTGTAATCATTATGTACGTCTCAAACCATTTGCAGCAAGCACAAGCAAATGACTGTCATGTTCTGTTACCAAGAACAGAAGATGTCTGAGGCATAAATGGTCAAATGAAAATGCTATTGTAAAGATATTTTGGGCCAAGTTTCTACACTGAGCACCTTCAAATAATGTGACACAAGTAGTAATGTGCTATGTAAATGTTCATACAGTGTGTATGTATATGCAATACATTTTGTATGTAATTTATTTTACACCAGCAGTGCTCAAAGCTTTGCCAATAATAGAATCGGGGAATTGCCCTGGATGTTATGTTATTAGTTATGGTTTGCTTAAAAAATATGAACGTGTTTTTCTATTGTTTTTTGAAGAATCTTATGGGTTATTTTTTTTCACCCCCTATGCATTTAAATGGCCACCAATTCCAACTTCATTTGCAATGATTTATTTTTCCAGCTGAGATACAGCAGCTACAAGTGGAGGTCAAGGCTATGCAGGAATATTTGGATGCATCGAATGATCAGATTCAGGTGGGCGTGAAACAGAGACTATTTGCACACTGATCCATCATAAGCATAATTTAACACTCATTTTTATAGGATCTGCGCTTAAAGATGAAAGAGACAACAGAACAGGGCGTCGTCTGTAACGCCGAGCTGCAGAGAATGAAGTAAATGTGTAATATTTCCCTAAAATGGTGTCAGATTATACTGAATGTTAAGGTCACTGATGCATTCATGCATGATTTGCTATTCTGTTGCATGTTCTGCAGACACCTAGAGGAAGAGTTGGAGCAGTGCAGTACAAAGCTTGAAAGCACTGAAGTTGCTCTCAGGCAAAAAGAGGAGGATGTGCTGAAATATGAGCACGAGATGCAGGCCACAAAGGAGGCTTTAGCAGAAGCGGAGAGCAAGTTGAAGAGCCAAGAGTTAGAGCTTCAGGCTTCCCAAGAGTCAGTGAGTGACTTTCGAGCAACAGTTGGTCAGCAGGAGGCTGAACTTGCTTTGCTACGGGAGGTGCTCCAGACGAAGGAGAGGAAGATGAGTGAAGATGTGGCACATCTTGAACAGAAGTGTCTGCTTTTGGCAGAGGAGAAAAGTATGCTCACGCACCGATATTGATTAACTCATTTGCTCCCAATAACGTGTAAATACGTGTTTTTTTGGTTTTGTTTTTTTAATGTTCTAAGTGTCCCAAAGACGTATTTATACGTTGTTGTTTTTTTTTATTTTATTTTTGTTATTTTTTTATGCTAGAGCATACAGAAGGCTTTGATGCAGCCTCAGTAAAACGGCCGGGAGCGAACGGGACTGTTTCTGTGAAAATGGCTGGGAGTGAATGAGCTAAAAACCACTGTAACAAAATTCAGCAAAATACTTTGTTGTTGTTGTTTTCTTTTAGACAAAATTCAAGAGGAGAGCTTCGAGAGACTGGAGAAGTTGGCAGCAGCGCTCAAACTGCTGAAGGACACTAACCGAGATGAGAAACAGAAACAGATTGAGCTCCATCATGGGCATGCTTCTCTCATTGAGGAACTGGCAAAAGAAAGGGTCAATCATTCTATTTATTTGATTTCCCTTTGGGGGGAAAAAAAAGAAAAAAATCTCTTGCCTGTCTAAATATGACGTGAATACATTTCTTGGAGCTTATTCTCTTCCTTTCTTTTTCTGTTTTAACCCTTCAGGCTCTGGTGAACTCTCTGACTGTGGTGCTGCAGCAAGAGAGGCAGGAGTCAGAGGAGTGCCGCGGTAAGCTGAATGAGGAGTTGGAGGAGGTGCTCGGAGAGCTGGCTCTCATGGAGGAACAGTTGCAAAGACGAGGCGAAGCGGGCGAGCAGAGACGGGAGGAAATTAATGCGTTGGAGAGACATCTCAGTGAAACCAGGAAACTTTTTGAGCGGTGAGTTATATAAAATCGAAATGCACAATTGGTGAACATTCGACTTGACTTGTTTTACAAGTGCACTAATTTCGGAGCATTCAGTTACAAATCCTTATGTGGTATACATTCAGTTACAAGCCAAAATTTCTCTTATGCCATGGCTGAGCTTCATATATGCTGCCACTAGATGGCAGCAGCGAATGCCACAACATTCGCCCAGCATCCCATAATTTGAGATACAACAGTGCCCAGCGTTAACCTTTTTGAGTGGTGGTGGCCCTGTTAGGCTACGATGAGTTATTTTGTAATATAACGGTCTTATATGAATCAACAGCCCCTAAATCTAATAATGCCAAAATATTGACTTAAAAAATTAAAACAAAAAAACTAAAAAAAAATGTCTTGGCATTATATCAAAAATACAGAAGTACAAAGAGTACAAGTAATACCTGGTAAGATTTTATGATTAGGATGAAATCAATGCGAAGAAAACAACAGAACGGGTTTAAAATGCAAAGAAATTTCTGGCACAAAAACTGACTGATACAAATTGAACACTTTACAGTTGGTTTTGAACTACCCTGTGACAATTTTATGCCACCGTCCAGTCACCAAAGACAGGAAATAAAATAGGTCCTTACAAAATTAGATATTAGTTTTTTTGTTTTTTTGTTTTTAATATACATCTTATTGGGGAAGGAAAATGGTAAGTGGGCCTAATTTGGACATTTTCACTTAGGGGTGTAGTCACTTTTGTTGCCAGTGGTTTAGACATGAATGTGTGTTGTTTTAAGGAGTCAGCAAATTTACTGTTTTGCAAGCTGCACATGACAACTTTGACATTGCAGAATAATGTTTTTTTTTTTTTTCTTTGTTGTCCAATGAAAAGATGTAAGACGCTCACAATGTGTGAGGGTCTACTCACTTTTCTTTATAGTAATATTTGGCTTCAAAAGTCAAAATTACATGACCATGTCTCCCTCTCAATTATAATGCATAACATCAGTAAACTCCATTTTTCAACTCAACATGGGTTTAAATTCCCGGAATTCAGCATATTTGACATTCACCGCCGCCGACACCGCTGCTTCTAGCTGAGCAGCACATCTGTTACACAGGATAAATAACAACATTAGCGTCCCACAGGCTGGTCCATCTTTTCTCTCTCCTAATCTCCTTAATGAAGACAAATGCTCAGGAAATATTCTTGACACTCTGTAGCTGTACACACCCTGCAAGGAAAACTGATGAGGAACTGAATGTGCATTTTCATCATTGATGGCGTTTTATATCGAAGTAACAATAAGCTATTCTTGCGCATTTAAAGGTCACCTATTCATTAGCGTCAAACTTATTTCTTAGTTTGTTTTTACATAATAAACAAATAGGCCAGTTGTTTAGAGGGAACTCATTGAAATATTTAATTATGAATTTCAAACAGCCTTAGCTGCCACAAAGAACTTTACAGAAACGCAACATAAAGCAAACATAACCTTAACAGCAATACAATCACAAGAACAAAAATACATAAATAAATTTTTTCGTTCCTACATACACTTTGATGTTTGGAGCTGTTATAGATGAAACGGGAGAGAGTCAGTCTGCTTTCAGCAGTTGATCAGAGACGTGATCACAACATGCATGACGTCACGCACGTCGTAAACAATTAAACAGCTGCTGCGTCCGTGATGAGCAACATACACGCACAAAAAAATGGCCCAATTTTCCAGTCACATCTAATTTTCTTCACTCACCGACTGCCATCTAGAGGAGTCAAAAAATACCACAAGTGCTTCATGAAGCTTCATTTGTCCATCACTACTTTTAAGTTTTATTTAAAAAAAAAAAAAAAAGCTAACATAAACATGGAATTTTCCAAATAAAAAAAGTGCTATTCCACAACCACCAACCCCCCCCCCCCACCATTCCAAAACAAAATTACATTATGTAACCACTGCAAAAAGGCTCATAGCAGATTGCCTTGGTGCATTGACGAGTGAATGGTTAAAATACTTGAGTAATTCTAGCCTATTCTTTGAGCAGAGACCTGTCATTGTTGAAAGAGAAGCATTCGACCGCCATGATAGGACGACAAGAGGAGCACGCTAGCACATTGAAGAGAATTGAAGAGATGTCGATAGAGCTCGAATGGTGAGTTGTCACGTGTTGTTACACTGAAATGTTCTGAGAGTTTTAAGATTTTGTTGTCCGCTGAAGCACCAAAGAGTCTCTGAGGGGAGCAGACGAGAGCCGTAAAAAACTGGAAGAGGAGCTGGACGGAGTGATTCAACAAAAAGAAGAGGAGCACCAAATAAGACTCCAGAGCTCAGGGTTTGCACTCTTGATTACATTATTTAAGAAAAGATAGATTTTCATGTTTTCTGAGTTTCACTCTCTTATCTTGATGTAGACTTTTGCAGGAGGCACAAGCTTGCCTCGATCAAAAAGTCCAGGAGATGCAGTCTTTGGAGGCCAGCCATGCTCTGAGAATCTGTCAGTTTGAGCAGCAGCTTCAGCGACAGACGAAAGACATGGACGACACATTGAGGCAAGTTGAAGAGCAGAAAGGACAGGAAGTCGCTGAGCTGCTCTATCGGGAACAAATGGCTCAGAAACAGCTTGGGGAAGTCCGCCAGGAAAAGGTGATCATAATGGAGCAACTGCGACAAGAAAGAGAGGAGAAAATGAAATATCAAGCAGAATTTGAGGTGAAAAGGGCGGAACCGGAGGCTGAAACTCGGCTCAGGTCGGAGGTTCTCAGACTACAGACTGAGCTCAGTCGATTAGGTGAGGAAAGAAGTCGACTCGCGTCTCAGGCAGCCCTCGCAGAGGAGATGGTGGAGGGTCTGCTGTGCAAAATGGAAGACCAACAACAAGAGCGGAACACTCTGCGGTGCCAGGTTAAGGCCCTGATCCAGGAGAAGGTCACAATGCAGTGGGAGATGGACGAGCAGCGGCAAGAACTCCAAAAGCAAATCATTGAAGCACAAGAAAATAGGTGCGCAGCTTTTTGTTATAAATGCATGAGTAATTTCTTTTTCACCTTGCAAAAAATTATTTTCTTTCCTTTCCAAGCTCTTCACATTCCGAGACGGAACGCTGGAAGTCACAGTACGAAGAGCTTCTTGCTAAGGTTAAACCCTTCGAGGTCAGTCTGTTGCAAACTGTTTCACCAAACACGAAACTTACTGGAGTGCCTGCCTACGAATGTATCCATATATCGGAATGTTTTATTGTAACTGAAACTTGAGACTTGCTTATACTTGCACATAATTTGTGACTTCATTCAATGTCTGGCATTACACACTTATAATAATTTGACTTTTGATTTAGCCCTTGAAATATTCTTATTTTGTGGCACTTCCAGGAGCAACTGAATGACTTTGCTGCTGAGCGAAGGGCACTTATCAGCGAGAAGGGAGCAAACCAGGAGGAGCTAAACAAGCTTTCAGATGCTTACGCTCGTCTGCTTGGTCACCAGAACCAGAAGCAGAAGATTAAACATGTGATGAAGCTGAAAGATGAGAATTTTGGCCTGAAACAGGTAAGGCGACTTGGAAGGGGTATTCCAACATTTCAATTATTATTATAATCTTATTTTTTTCTGTCGGGGTGCAAAACGGTGAACAAATAATTTAATTTCTATTGTTTTTCAAAACCAGTTACAAAATAATTCTGTACATTCCACAGTAAAACAACATTCACAAAAATTAAACACGGGTTCAACAATTTAAAAAAAAAAATGTAAATGCATACATTAACAAAAACAGAAGTCTGATTTATTATTTAAAAAATAATAATAATATACACCCCTGTTGGTCAGGGCCATTAAAACAAAAATCTTTTTCTTTTCTTTCTTTTTTTTTTTTTTTAAATAGACAGGGCCATTAAAAAAATCTTTAAAAAATAAATAAATCTTTTTTTCTTTTCTTTTTCCCCCCCGCCTACTGTGTATTCCTGCTCCCATGAACATTTTATCCTGTACCATCACAATTCTGTGATTAAAGGTAAAGTTGACTCCCATCCGGATTCCCCCAAAAAATAAAAAATACATAAAACGAAGCATCAGCAGCAACAGTGCGACCCCTAGTGGTCATTAGCAAGTATAACTCAATTACGAAGTGGTTCCTGCCAAGGAAAATATCAGTCAAATTTGAAATGTCAAATTTGGCTATAACAGGCCGCAGACCAGTTGGTCTTCATTTCCTTCTCGTACCTTCTACAGCGGAGGCTCAGGATTCTGGTTTATATTGTGAGTTAGTGGGATCTCCGCCCATGACATCATTGGTACTAGAGTGCGATGGAGGAGGCAGACGGCTAACTGCTTGTCATTGGTCAACATTTCTTGAAAAATTTAGCCTATAAAAATGTTTAAATCACTGTAACATATGCACTTTTTTTTTTTTTTTTTTTTTTTTTAAACCTTTCAATCTGACTAGTTGGCTGTTGATACAGTGACTTGTATAACACATCCCGAGTTTTCCCTGTGGCTCTTTCCCTCTTTCTGTCTATCGCTTGTGTGTGTCTTTGTAGGAGGTGCTGAAGCTTCGCTCCCAGTTGAGCCGTCAGACGAGCGATCTGAATCACCTCAAATCAAAGCTCCCCGGTGATTCTCAGCGCAGGTTTGATCCCAGTAAAGCGTTCCGACAAAATAAGGAGAACAGGCACGCCGAGACTGCAACACCTCTGAGAGAAGGTGAGCAGCCAATGTCTTGACTTGGGCTACTTTTCATTTCGATTCAGTGATTTAAAATGGGGAAACTGATAAATGATGACTGATTTTGTTCTGGATTTTTCTCTTGTAGAAAATCACACAGCAAAGAGATTCTACTAGATGAGAAGAGCAATGGTTGAGTTGAGCTTCGGAGCATCTTTGTGTTTTTGTTTTTAAGGAAATTGATGGTGATCAAGTTTTTTTGTTTTGTTTTTCCAGACATTTGTCTAGCCTTTAGCACATAAAGTTCAGGTTAGAGGACTTATATTTCTTAACGAGAAATGCATAAAATGTTTATATGAACAAAGATTGACAAATGTTACCTTTCATTAGAAGCGAAGGTTTGAGCTTTTATCTAAGCCATTTCCAAAAAGGCAAAGGTGAGCTGAGATATTTTATTATGAGGTATTGGGATGCACATATTTGTATCTTGTAAATAAAGCTATCTTTTTAACCCATAAATGTGGTTTCGATTGAATTAATTTGACTGGTTTACATTCTGCTGGCCATGTCTGTGTCTAGCCTGCAGAGGGCACTGTAGTATTGCAGTCATAGGTTGAAATGATGACAGAAAGTCATGTTTCTGGAACATGCTGTGATATCCTAACAAAATCACATCTTAGCAGAGAGGACGAGTCTTGGGTTACGGGTCACGAAGCTTTATTTCCTGCCGGTCAAACACAGCCAGTACATCACCTGACATGGACTTGAGGACCTTTTTTTTTTTTTTTTTTTCCCCTCCCACAGGCGCTTCTGTGTGTGGAGTTAGCGGGTCAGTCGCAGTAGCCTTCCAGGTGGTAAATGCTGCACGGCTTATGACAGCATTGCTCCACGATGCCTCTCTTCACCTTGGACTCATCACCGCCAGAAAATTTCCTCCACAGCCGCTGTTCTTGTCTGGCCCTTTTAGACAGGAACCCTTAGAGGTGGGGGGGGGGGGGAAACAAGTGTCCAAAACTGAGTTAAATCCGTCTGCTGTGAACCTCAAATTTCTCATATGAGCATTTGGACTCGTCGCACTTTAATGGAGCCTTAATGGCTTGGCAAGGTAATCTGATCACTTGAATCCATTTAGTCCTGTTAGGGCCTCTTTGAGAGAGTGGGGTGGGAGCAATAGCTTCTATCAAAGCTGTCGCGTTTAAACTTCAAAAACGTCACAGAATTGAATAGACGCAGTTGTCTGGCTAAGGAAATGGATGGATGGCAGGTTGTTGATCCAAATTTTATTTGAGGATTATCCCCCCTTCTAACCATCAGATATCAAAGGGAACAATCCACGTTTAAGGTCAAGACTTGCATCAAAGTATGACTTTTGCATGGTCTTACTGAGCAAGTGTTCCAGCTCCCTCTTGTGAAGTCGTTTCGGACTGTGGAAAAAGCCCCTCTCTCCACATACGAAGTACAGGGCGTCCACAAGGTGGGAGCCACAGAGGTGCTGGGTCGGTACGGCGGTAACCCGTGGAACTGGGACCACCAGCAGAAACAGGATGGACAACACCCATGATGCCTTGGCCATAGAATGGAGACCTGATGAAAAGACCACTACTATATTATGAGGAATTTCACATAATTCAGGTCTTTTTGAAATAACATAATTTTAAAGACATGAAAATTGGGACACCAAAAGGAAACGAAACTAAGTCATGTTAATACTTTTCTGCCTTTTCACACTGCACTTAGCACAGAGCAGTGCACCATTGACTAACCCATCCATTGTGTATTGGCCGTGCCAGGATGGATATGTTCCCATTTATGCTTTGATTCAATTTATGAGCCATTTTTGGCGGTGATTTTCCTATCCAGACTTCTGACAGGTGTGCCCCACACTGTCAGCACAAATAAGCAGAATTGGCCGGTTACAGTGTGGCTGTGAAATGACTTAAAAACGTGCAATATAATGTTTCACCTGTGAGGGGGCGCTAAACCTAGCCGCCGAAATGCGGAAGAGAACAGATGCATTTTTTTTCTTTTTTTTGTAATTTTTTTTTCCTTTTTAAATTAGTTTTGTTATATATATATACATATATATATATATATATATATATATATATATTAGCAAATGCATTTGTCAAGACTATCGGTGACCTGGCACGATCGGTGACGCGCATGCGCAGAAGATCCCGCCAGTTTGGCTCACCAATTACGGCAACTACACTAGAACAAATCCCTTTAAATGCGTACGCGATAGTGCGCGTTTGTAACAACAACACGATACAAGATGCAAAAAAAAATATAGATATTAATGCATTTTAAAGTAACTTATTGATGCATCTTAAAGTAACTAAGTAAAGTTTAATCCTATAAGATTAACATTTATACTTTTGACCTCATTACATGTAGTGAGTCTTGATTGTTGCACTTTACAGTAAGTGCGATGTGTGTGTTTTAAATGCCCCCCCCTCACCCACCCTCAAAACCTATCCTATGATATTGGCCACACATTGTTCTAAGACAATAAAAAAATACTGCAGACTAATCGTAAATTATATCAATTTTTAAGGAAAACAAAAGAAAAACTAAGCACACAAATTGACTTCCAACAAACAGGCTGCTACCTCCTCTCGGGATCAAACGGGAAAAGTATGTCCAACATGCTTAACATTCCTCCTATCCTGGTATGAACCTTGCAGACAGGTCAGCCGGTTCAGGATTAGTAGAACTGAACATAGTGGACTTGCTCTCATATAAAAAAAAAATTAAAAAAAAAGTCAGAAGACTTGAGACTATAGAGGGTGCACTCCAATCTACGTCACATTTGAACCGCCGTCCTTTTTGTAGCTTTTACAGCATTTTTTTTTTTTTTTTTTTTTTTTTTTTGACAGATTTACACAGCAGCATATGCATACAGTATCACTTTCACTCTCAAGTGTTCGCCTGCACACTAAAGTCATTCTTGAGACAAACAGGAAGCTTCATAACATCAGAATGAATTTGTTGTTTCAGTGGCAAGATCAACAAAATACCACTGACAACACATCCTATTTACAGGGGGGTGGAAATCGACCTAAATTAGTACATTAGATAAAAAATAATAATAATTAATTAATTGAACAGAACTATTGATTGTTTTTTCCCCCCCCCTCAGTTTGATTTCAACTCAAATCTTGTAGAACATAAAATGAATGAAAACTGATTGTAGCTTCTGTCAGTAGATCCTCAAGGTCAGCCCCAAACTTAGCGCTTTGCTGATCTTTCCGTTGGAGCACAATTGTCATTAGTGTCATTAATTAAGTCACATTTGTGATTAATTAATTAATACTCCAGGTTTGATGCTCAGCTTCTGTTTCAAGGTGAAAACATATTTTAGCAGTCATTTTGGAAACGACGCCGGAGCCTTTGTGGAGCTCTTCTGATGTACCGCAGCTTATTGGCTCGCAAATGAATCATTTTAACAGTAATCTTTAACAATGCACCGGCGCCAGCATTACGACATTGGCAACGAGCGGGATCTGGCCCGCCACATCTCCATCCCCCTGCCCCCCACCCCCGCCAGCGGGATGCCAGGCTCTTGGCACCGTGGACCGGCTGAATAATAGAGCTGCCGGCGAGCGCGCGCTTCTCATTACTTTCATCCTGATTATTATTATACATGTACATTTCCAAAGTTGAGATCTTGAGGGAATACAGAGAAACACCGCTTACCTTTATTTGAGGCCTCAGCGCAGTTGGAGGAGCAGCTGTTATAGTTGCAGATGAAAAGGGGAGCGGACCTGTTGGGTTATACAGGTACAGAGAACATCTCCACTTGGCTACATTTCCAAGACATTCCTCACATGCACCTGTGTTTTCTCAGCGTCTCCGCTCCTTCTTATTAACGCTGCGACCTGTAGACATGCTGATCAGCTCTTGAGTAGCACTAAGTCATTTACCCGTGTATGTCCATACAGCAGAGTTCAAATCAAGTTGAGGAGGGAGACCCCGTTCAGTCCCCCTGCTGAGCGGCGGCCTGAATGGCAGAGTTCAGTAGGTGACAAACACCATATGTCACGTTCTGATCGCGTCGGGTAATAGATTAAAGGATTTCCTGGCTGGCTAGTGGCCACTAGTGGTAAAGATTGAGTGCTGTTGCGCACCAAAAAAAACACACCAAGTTCAGCACCTTCAAGTTGCACGTAAGATGCGTATTCATTCTTCTTTTTTGACAATAATATGTTCCACTAGTCTAAACACGGTCTTCTGATTAACTCTTTTACTGCCATACGTTACAAAAAAAAACTTTAGTATGACAAAGGCTTTGATCATTCACATCATCTTTGAAAACGTTCCTTTTCATCAGATTTCATCATGTTTCATTGTAATTTCATATAGAGATACAATGCTGCCATCTGCTGGCCATAGTTAGTGAGTTTTTTTTCTTCTTTCTTTTAATTCCACAACCTATTGACCAGGCAGCGCTGCACTTAGATGTTGCACTGCCCATTGATTTAAAAAAAAATAAAAAATAGTTGAACTTCATTTAACGTTTATGGCAGCATATATCGTGATTTTAAGAATCGTTATTAAACATTTTTGGTGGTCAAAGAGTTAATAATGCGTGAGTGGAATATGAGTTAAGCAGCAAAATTCAGCAGTTTAAAAAAAAATAAAAAAATTCAGCTTTATTTTATTTATTTATTTTTCAGCTTAAGAAAACAGGTGAGCTGTGATTAGTCTTTGCCTGAGCCCTGAGATGCTGTGATGTCATCTTCAGTCGACAGAAAGTGGCAAAATGGCCGCCCTTTAAGATGAATAAAAACGCATGATAAAAATTCAAATTCCACAATTGTAATATTAATCAGAATGTCGTGTTAAGACTAGTGAGGTCGCATAAGCATATTATTGGCAAGAAATGTTTAATGTTGAGTTCTCCTTTAAAGATTGTAGGTGGCATGGCTCAGTGGTAGAGCGGTCATTCCCCATCACTGTGGTTGTGGGTTTGAACCTTGTCGCTTGTGACCATGAGCAAGACACCCTCTTGACCCTCTGGAAAAATGGAAAAAAGGGGAAAAAAAAAAAAGACACCCTCTTGATGCTGCACCGTCAGTAGGTGAATGCAAAGTCAGTGTAAATGACGGTTAAATCAATTCCATAATAATGTTGAGTAGATTCAACAAACTTATATAATGTAGTAATTAAGATTATTATTATTTTTTTTTGCTGAAATTTAGTCATCTAACATTCTTCAAATTCAAATAGTTGTGTGGGACAGGTGGACGGTATCATTTACATCTCATGTCAATTTCTTTGATTGTAACCACAGATAATATAATGGCGCTAAATGATCAATAATGACAATCAGTACTAATTACTTTAAAAGAACCGCGGGTCGAAATGTGCAATATCTCTGATACGTGCGTATAACCATTTGCAGAAAGATGACTTTGCGTCTATAAAAGTAGTTTATTAGGTGGGATGTGTCTCCTGTCATGTGTGGCAGCTGTTTTTCTTTCATTTCAGAGTGCCTTTCTGAGGGTGGGCCAGATTTAGACGAGAGGCCATGCGTAATATAATTTTATATCAAAGGATGACTCAGTCGCGGAGTACACTGCTGGGAACAATCGCTTCTATCCATCTTTTAATTTGAGCATTTCTACCTGGTGTGGCGGTAATACGCTCTGTAAAACAACAGCTGCATTTGAATTACCCGCAGATAAGACGCAGGTCATTAAAAATCGGACAATATCAATGATTAACTGACAATGGAATATCATCATTTTGTTATGTTCTCATCCTTTTGAGATATTGTCATGTATGAATCCCAGAATTAAATATTGTCATGCAGTATTCATTGATAAAAATGTTTTGTTTTTTTTAAACCCTTGCAAATTTCATTATTATATTTACTTTTTTTCCCCCACTGGCGCGCATCCTTCCCGCATCGTCCCGATGACAAAAACAGCAGAGGCCCCAGAATTGAACCCTGTGGAACACCATACATTCCGTTATACATGTGAATTCATATTACAAATGCGTACTCACCCGACAACTTTCTTTTTTCCCCCCTCAATATAGTTAGTGTGAAGGGATTATACAATAATAAAGAAATCACATGATGTACCATCACAACAAGTCGACTACTGAGCGCGCACAAATTCCCTGCATCACAGATAGACCAAGCAATGTAGCCTGATGATGGCCAAGCAGGGCGTATCATCAATAATAATTTATTCTATAGTTTTTAAGCTATAACATTATATTCGTTTTTCAAAATATTTTATATTTAACTCATTCACTCCCAGCCATTTTCACATTTCGCAATCCCGTTCGCTCCCGGCTGTTTTACTGGATTTTGACTGGTTTTGCAAGTCCCACAGAATATTGTGTTTTATGGCTATAAAAGCATGGAACCTACCAAAAGAAAGATTAAAGTCTCTTCTTTCATTAGGGAAAAAAAAGTATGTTTCTACCTGTTTCTGTTTTGCAGCAATTAGCATTAGAAGAGAGCTAAGTTTCATCAGTTTTCAAAAATCTATTTAAAATTGTAAGTAATTTAGCTTTTTTTTCTAGATGCCCCTGGTTGATCTCTTTTGCTCTGCTGCCACTTGCTGGCCGTTTGTGTAATAACTACCATTTCTGCAACCGTTCTTTGCAGTTGAGAGGCTGCATCAAAGCCTTCTGTATGCTCGCATAAAAAAAAAAAAAAACAACGTCTTTGGGACACTTAAAACATTAAAAAAACGTATTTACACGTTATTGGGAGCAAATGAGTTAAATGTAGTGCTTGTGTGTGTGGATGGTTGTTTGTCTCTGTGTGCCCTGCGATTGGCTGGCAACCAGTCCAGGGTGTACCCCGCCTACTGCCCGAAGCCAGCTGGGATAGGCTCCAGCAGCCCTTGTGAGGAGCAAGCG